>NC_135497.1:215154152-215169152 GCF_052857255.1 Amblyomma americanum
GAATTAGAGGAAGAGAATGCCGCCGTTAGTCTGCGCAAATTATATGAGAAGAAGTTTGAGGGAGCTCGGAAAAGGCCGTGACGGCATTAATAGGCACAATCTCTGGAGTAGTGATATGAGAAGGGGTTTTGCTATATTGGCCATATGTGTGAAAGGACGAGACAGACTGCAAAAGTGGGAAGGTCACGTATTCTGCCGAGACCGTGTCCAAGATTGCGGAATTGATGTGTGCTAGTCTGTGTGGATAGAAGAGGGTTGTGGTCTGCTGCCTCTTCCTCCCTACGGCGGTTATTCAGGCCGGGGGCGAAGCAGAGATTGGAACAAGGAATGAGATGGACTTGTGGGTGGACAGGGATATGGATAGGAAACAGGCTTGGTTTCTCTAGGGTCCGGCGACTTTGCACTGTTCTGGACATCCGAGCCAGCTGCCTTTGTTTGTGGAGGGGCAATAATGCAGAGTGAGGAAAGAATGATGCCCGTGGAGTTCAGTCTTTGGGTGCAGGTGTGGACAGGCAATGTTAGGGGTGCTTCAGTGCATTAAGCGCTTGTGACACTTCTTTGATTTACGGTCGTGTGAGTTCAAAGTACGGAAGGAATAAAATAATTTTTCTGAGCGCAAGCGCGTCTCATAATTGACTGCCTTATTTTCCTTGCAATCTGGCTTGAAGTGAAGTTTTATAACGCGCCTGACAAGGTGAGTGGTATAGCGACACATGTTAACATTGAATTCACGAGAATTTTCATGAAGATGTACGCCTAGGATTTTACATGACGAAACTAGTGCAATGGGGAGCTAAACGCTGGGAAATGTGATTGATTGACCTTCGAACCATGGGCAGATTTACTAGGTCTCATTGCCCTGTTTTTTCGAATGAGATGTTGCCATTTAAACCGGTATGTATTTCGTGAAGACGTCCGTGCATTCTAAACCGGATAGGAGTATGTTCTTTTTTATTTTTTTAGAGTTGTGACTTTCTCAACGCACTGGTAGCGATGCGATGCATATGGATGCGAGCGCTCTCATTTCGGCTTACAGTTTCTTTTACCATGGACCAGCACTGTCCAGCGCAGGCTTACAAAAAGCGGTTTGAGAAATTTCTCACAAGCGATAAACTCCATAAGGGGCCTTGAGAGGGTGCTAAACAAGGCTGACGGCAAGGTTTATGTCACTGAAGATGGCGAGAAAAGATGGTAAGTTTGAGTTGCTCCCTTCATTTCATGTGCATGAGACCCCGTGCGAGTGCGGCGGCTGTGACGCGGGAATGGCTATTACGCGCTGAGGCGGCGTCCTGCAGCAAGTAACTTTTTTTTCTGTCGCGATTTTTGCTACAGGGAAGGGTGGGAAATAAGGATTGACTGATTAAATACATGTAGGCGGTACGTATGTTGTAGTAAGGACAAAACAAATATGTTGTCGTAAGATTATGATGGTGTTATCGCGCTGCAAAGAACATTTTGCGTATATTGAGCATGTCGTAGATGTCCTCTTCGTCGTGTGCCGGAGGTACAACAGCTGTCTCAAGGAAGAGTGTCATGAGAAATAGCAGAAATAATGCTGAGAGTAGAATCTCTTAGGTTTGATATTCAAGCATATTATGACTGAATCAGGAGGCAAGTATAGCGTGTAAAGACTACCTACTTTTCAATCAGATGTCAAAGGCTTATTGATCGCATGTTAACACAGACTTCGCATTCATGCCACGTTGTGTTTGCAAAACACCATTGTCGTCGAAATTGCGCTATTAAAACATTGATCAAGATTAACCTTGGAAAGATATGTGATGAGCGGAATAAAAGTTTAAAAGTATTGACAGAGTAAACACCGCGCATGAGCTGGCTCACAGTTTTCCCTCTGTTCGTCTTTTTCGAATTTCTAGAGCCACGCGCACAGGAGCTGAGACAATGCATGGGGACCCTTGGCTTCAGCATTCGTCCACTACAACCTGCTCACAAGTAAGCTGATCGCTGACGAAAAGTGAGGGCGATATTAAAGCGAATGCTCATTTTTGGTGGGTTCGATCATGAGTGCAACGACATATTCACAATTATAGACATCTCGTAAGTTGCTTTTCAGATTCCGATGCCTTGATTCCTTTTTCCCTTTTGGTGGTTCACAAGGCTGGACCCTTTTCAGTTTAGACGCCCATCGCATCGTTCTCAACAGGGCAGCCTTAATTTTTCTTCGCGTTTGCTTTTATTGCAAACATTCCTTTACCTTTCTCACTCTCATCTATACGTCCCTGACGAAGTCTGATTAGAACATTATATTTTCTTCTGAATACTCATTTAATCACCATGACAAATACCCTTTTTAGCGTATTCTGTTCCTTCCCGGTTCAAGAGAATTAACGGTATGGGTCATACATGCCAAATTTCCTCAGAATAACAAAAAAGGCTCCTAAGAAAAAAAGTTTTCTAGTTCCGAAAATTGCAAAAGTCAACAGTCGCTAGCATAAACCTGAATATAAAAAAAAGGAATCCTGCTCTTTTCACCCCTTCATTAATCCTTTCCTTAGCGGTATGGTCAAGGTGGCCACACATTCCAGTGACATATTCCATTGATGTTTCGGAACAAGTAACCTTGCTCCGCGAAATCGCAGAGCGCGTGTCAATTGGCGATTTGGATTCAGATCCGAAATCTCATTGGGCGGACACGAACGGATACCACATGCACCAGAGCACGCAATTGTGCTGCAGCGCGAAAAACGCGGCGAGTGTGCAAAGTCGGTGGGCCGCCTTTTTGCACGGGAAAGCCAGAGCGCAACTCTGTCGTGCACTATGACAAACAACTTTACCAGGCAGCATGGACTCGCGAGCTGCCGCGTAGGCCGCGCACGCCGTACCGCAGCACCGGAAGCCTTGCAATCCGCATTTGGGACAGATCGCGAGGCATAGCCAGGCCAGCCTCGGCCGGCGTGAACGTTCCCGCTCACCCAACGGGGACGTGCGCGGAACTCACTTGCACGTCAGTGGACTTTGGTGTGCTTCGTGTGCGTGGGTGTCTGCGTGTAACTGTGCTGTGCGATTGTTAACGGACTTGTGCGCCGCTACCAAATTGTGTTTTTTTTATGTGTGTGTGTTGCTTTTCAGTTATTCTGATATGACATTTTTGTGCCATGTCCGGATTTGTATGCCGTCATGTTCCAGTGTTGTGTATCCCTTTTTTTCCCTTGCTAGTGTGTGTAGCTATAACCCCTGCACCAGCGGATTTGTGTGCCGCTGTGGCAAGAAGTTTTTATCGCATGAGAAGCTAAGCTTGCAGGCTTAGGTTATTGCGGCCTTTATTTGGTTTTGCGTAAATGAGCGGACTCCAAGCTCATTTAGCATCTTAGGGGGGACGTGTAAGGCAGCGCTTCATCAACGCGTACATTTTTTTATTCCCTTAGCTTGCGGTCACTGCTGGCCTCCGGTCTACGTGGAGAGCTCTCAGTAAAGCTCCGACCTCCCCCCCCCCCCCCCCCCCCCCGCCACCCCATACCCCAGCAAGCAGTGGCAAAGGCGCAGGAGGCACTAGCTGCTTGACAGCACCGCTGTGACACCGAAGACACCAGGCTTTGTTAAGCGCGCCAAGAAAGCATGCGAGGCGCGCACAACGAGCACGTGGTGCCGCTTGGTCTTAGGCAGCATTCCCACGGCGGCAGACCCCGATACTGCGCGTCTGCGGAAATATGCAAACCACCTCGCATTCCGCGGTGGGCCCCCTTTTTTTTTTGCCATTCTCAATGGCAGCGATGCGTCGAGCGTCTCCGCCGTATGACATTCCTGCGGCGAGCCAGTGGATTAGTGGTCCCGCCGATTAGCTGAAAAAAAAAACTTTTCAACCTTCGAGAGCCGACGCGCGGGTGCGGCAGGGAAGGGGAAAGCATCAAGCAATAAGGGAGAGAACTCCCCCACCCGGAGCCCCCCGGGGAGAGGGTTTTCAGAATGTTTTCTGTATGTGTTGCTTTTTAGCCAAGCCCCGGGCTCGAAGTTGGGTCCAACCTTCAGGGGCTGTCGCTACCTCCATTGGTTATCGAAGCTTAGGGCGGGCCTCGAAATATGACTGCCCTAGCTTCTTTGTTTGAAAAAAGCTTCAAAATTGCATGTAAAATGATGGAGGCCAATCTTGTCCAGTTGAGCTAGAGGTTCCGTGCAGCGGCACGTAATTCTACAGACCTTGACTCTAACCTCGGGTCGATTAGTAAGGTCTTGTCGAGTTTCTCTGTGTGCGATCTTTTCTTTTAAGTTAAAGTTTGACTGTCTTAGTGACTCAACTTGTAACGCAGCTTGCCCTTGTACATCCTGTAAATATATATTTTCTTTGTCTTCATCATCTGGCATCAATCATCGTCTGCTCCTTCAACACCGTCGAATTCACGTTTGGAGAGGAACTGTGGCCCTCTGAAGAAACGCAAAGAACCATCTTGAATTTACATCAAGTTTCAGCCTCAAGTGAATTTCAGCGGGCAATAAGCATCCCCATACATTCGCTTGTTCAAATGTCAATAGGTCGCAGCATATATTCCTCTATTCGTGCATAACAAAATATTTTCTCCTGTATACAAAACAATGTGCTGGCCTCAATCCTGTAAGTTCTGGTGGTGAAATTGCATGCTAAAAAAAGTTGCGTACCAAAGTCAGCTGCTCTGATAATAGACCGCGAGTGAGTTCATTTTCATGCTAGCTGATTAGCTACCATGCCAAGGCTTGAAGTTAAGACCAGAATATCACAACTTTAAACTTGTACAAGCAAGCAATGGCAGCCCACCAAATCTGGCAAGGACATATTCGCAACCAACATTATACTTGTACGAGTGATCGACTTCTTTACAGATAGTGAGGCGGTAAACACCACGTTTCCTGCCATGACAGGATATTGAATCCTGTCAGAGAATGACGTTTCGTAAAACATTAGCACAGCCAAAGCATTCTGATTGTTGCGGGATTAGAATCCTGCAGAACAAGTCAACAGGGCTGGTTTGCTTTGCACGAACGTCGGAACGTCTGTCGCGACAATATTAGGTTTAGGTTAAACGAACACTGAGGAGAACTCTATCAAATTTTTTTTTTGTTAGCGAAATCTGATAGTTCGCCATTTCATGGCTTTGTTGCCGCTTGTCCTGGAGCGAAAGATGTATTTATTTGAAAGAAATCTGGATACGAAGTTGAAAACGTTTTTCCCGCCGCTCCGATTCAAACTGACGTGAAACGTAACGTAAACGCAGACTCCGTGATTTCTGGTGGCTAGCGGTGCGGTCTAGCAGCTGCCGAAATGAAGGCTACCGCCACCGCACGTTGAAGGCATCTATCGGGGGTCGCTACCGTCGCTTCGTTTACGTTTGCACCGGCGTCTGGCCAGCGTTACCATGGATTCCGGTTACCATGGAGGGGCGTTACTATGGAGGGGCGAGGACAAGGTCGGCGCGTTGCGCCCATCGGAGGCTGGCCGGTGCTTTGGGGCCAACGGATTGTGATTCCTTGAACGGCGCGGTTGCACGGTGCTTCAGCCGGCGTCGAGGTCTCTTACGGTTGAAAGGGCCAAGTTGTTTATTTTTTTGCCACAAAAAAACGGATGGGTGCGCAAGGGTGATTGCGTTTAAAGTTGGCGGCTTGAAACTAAAGCCGACGCACGACGCTTCAACGGCTTTTGCTAGATCCAACGGGTCCACTGGTTCGGGCTCTCTCGCCCACTTGCATGTACCTTCAGATGTGTACTGTGAATGGATTAAATTAGCCGAGAGCTCGAAAAGAACAGTTCCGCCCAACTGCCAAAGCTATTCAATTACGTCACAACGCGCACCTCGCCGCGGAGCCGTATCAGTCTGGCCGGGCCGGCGGCGGCTGGCGCACTCGGCGCTAAATAGAGACATGCTTCAAGTCTCCGCCAGTGCGGTCAGAGTGCGCCGAAGCCGCCGAAGGCGTCGGCTGTCAAGCGCAGTTGGAGTATAGAAGGTCTCGCTTTGGCCGACGTGACGTCGCCGTGCAGCGCGCGCGCGCGCGTTACGCCGGGGCATTAACGCGCCTTAACAGAACCTGCGCTTAACCGCTAACAAGCGTATTCGGCGGCGGCATCTATGGGAGCCACCGAAACCCCCCGCCCTTTCACTGAATAAAAAAAACCCGTCCTTTCCCTGAATAAAAACAAAAATCCTGTGCCGAGGCTCGGAATCGAACTATGACCTTCGGCGTTCGAGGCGGAGACGCTGCCACTCCGCCACGACGGCTCAAGATATAGCCATCAATAATGGCACATCTAGTGAATAAACTCTTCTTGTACCTTGGCTCTTTTCCCTAATAAACGATTTCCGTTAAGTAGTTTGAAGTTGACTGCCACAGCCGGGAATGTTTCGCCGGGCGAGCGTGCAAAGACACAAATGCTCTTATACTGCGAACGGCCTTGTACGATCACCGACCGTCGTGCCATCATAGTTTATCATCGACCGCGGTGATCCTCTGACCAGCCTTAACCGGCTTCTTCAAAGGTTAACTAGCACTTGAAGCGGCACTTGGAGTTCCTCTGCGGTTCGGCGCTTGTATATCGAGGCGCGCCAAAAACAAAACCATGGAGCACGCAGAGCTCATAGACGGGAAGCGCTATAACAAATCGAAACTCTCCTGGCCGCCTGTGGCGCCGTCAAGCATCGGTTTTCTTTGCTTTCAAAATTCAGGTTGTCTTTTGTCTGCCTTCCTTGTGTGATAAAATTGCACTATCAGTTTTAAAACAAAACTTACTTCAATATTAAACCGCGCAACATTACTTTGTCAGCCTCAGTGATTCGCGACAATGTAGGAAGGAAAGTTCCTCCAAGGTGGCGTCTCTTGTCCTATATGACATCACCACGCTTGTTCTTGCGAGATTGTCCTGTGGCGGCGATACCTGTTTTTTGGTTCTTGCTATTTTCTACCTTACAAGAGCTTTGTTTTCAGTAAGAGCGGCGTTTTTGTGATCAGGAGCTGGTATTCTATAGATACAAGCCAACTTCAATTTCTCCTCAGTGTCCCTTTAAGCTCCAATCGATGTTAAGCTGATCTGATCTGTTCGCGCCGCAGATGAAAGTTTATGAATACGACGATATGCAGTGCCCAAAGCTAGAGTGTGTTGCGGTTTTACACGAGGCGCGATCGGCTACGGCGATTGCAGAGTGCTCTCGAGCAATGGCCAGCGAAGCTAATCTGTTCGCGCCGCCGCGGATTGGAATCCCAGTAGCGACAATATATATTTTATTTATTCAAGGTCAAGGTCGAGGCTTCAGCGATGGCCCGGCTTTTCCAGCTTTGGTAGCGAAGTAGAGCTTTCGCTCTGAAATTTGCAAAGAGCACATCGCGAAGGTAGTTACAATTATAAGACAAGCGTTTCAATCTTTGTATAATGCAAGCAGAACATCTTACTGAAGGTGGAAGGATGAAAGGTATCTAGTATAAAGTTGCACACTGTTCTCTTGCATCCTGCACCAACTCGCCAAACAATTCGTTATTCTGAACTACTTTCGGGGCCCCATAAAGTGCGAAAGCGACTGTGGCATTATAGTAAACAAAGACGAGTTGATAAGAATAACCGGATAACACTCAACTTTCGCAAGCACATCGCGGCAATATCATCAACGCAGGGCCGTTACGTGAGACGCAAGAAGAGAGTGGTAGTGCCTGCGTAGCATAGATTTCTCCGTTGTGGCCCTGTTGCCATCAATGTCAATTTTCAAAGCGTAGTAAATCAAATCGACCAATTAGCGTGGTTAATCGAGCCCGTAAAGGCTGAAGTTGCATTTCGCACAGACTGGGCTAAATCCAGATATTCTAAATAATGAGGTGCTTCGAGAAGAGTTTATTGCTGAATCTTACAGTCTGCATCCACAGCCAGGGGCGGTTCCCTGCTGGCTCACCCACGTCTTCTGCGCTAAGAGAATTGCCGTTTGAGTACATTTCTAGAACAAGCCCACGAACAGCCTGGAAAATTGCGGATCTCTACCAGGCGCCATGGGCCTGCCAGAAAAACAAGGCCCTATCCCAATCCCTTCCGCAACTGCAAACCAGTGGGAGGCAGCCCTGCTCAACGCAGGCCATTAGGGCCAGAAATGACTCCTAAACAGGGCCGCCGTAGCAGCTTCGTAGTTGTTGTTGTTGTTGTTAGCTTCGACCAATGAAATCCTGAAATAGGGACTTCAATCAGGGGGTTCATATTGAATTTGGTCATTAATATTACAAAACAACAACTGGAGCAACATCATTTTTTTATTCTTTAACCCGCACTACGCAAATTTTTCGTTGCCCTAAGCTCAAAAATGAGCCTGATTTAATAAGAGACACCTGCCACAGCCACAGTATTTATCGGCCATTTATGCACGCGCCTAGGTATCGCGAGAGGAAAGACGACGACAAGAGAGCCAGTGAGCCGCCCATGAGGGCACTGGAATTCGTGTGCCGCTGCTCTCGTTGAGAAAAAAAAATGGCATCGAAGATAACCCTCTGCACCACAAGATACCCTCAGACCAATGACAAGAAGAAGCGTCTGGCAGCCTCTCGACTCTGCAAGCTGGGGCTAAAGCCACCCAGGATCGAGGTAACACGAGCTACGTCTGCGACGCCGAAACCTGATGTGTTGCCGATATTCGGGGTGCGGTTGAGTCAGCAGCCGCAAGAGGAGTCGCTGCTGATTCCAAGACAAAATGTTCCTTGGTTCCTGCAGCAGTCAGTGACAGTTCTGGTGTTACACGCATCGAGATTAGGACTCTTTGGATGGAACACGCCTCACCAAAGCCTGCGGAAGCTCAAGATTTCCGTGAAGTACGCTGCGTCCTTGGACGCCGCAAGTATGGCGCTCGAGTTTTCTGACGCGAACACCGTGGCGGCTCTGCTGAAGGAGTGGCTTCAGCTGCTACCAGCACCTCTGTTGCTGGAACCCATCGCCAAGTTCTTGCTCAAGTGCAAGGCAGAGGGTGGCATGAATGCTGTACTCATGGGACTCCTGCTGCTTCCCGACGAACAGCTGGCTTGCCTGCGGCATCTTTTAACAGGGCTCGCCATGATCGCAGAAATTCGCAGGGGCTCAGCGTGGTCTCTCTCAAACGGGATTGTTTCCTCCATCTGTGGTGTGGGCCCTGTGGAGGAAGGAGACGAAAGGGTGTTAGACGGCCTGGCTGACCTAGTCGAGGCTGCCATTGGATGCGCGCAGCTGGTGGGCTCTATGCCGCCACGGGTGCCTGGACGTCAGGGATGCCGCACATCACTGCGGCTTTCCTCAACACACCCGATGCTGAAGACCCTTCGCAACAGCATACCTCATAGCAGCACGCATGGTAGCCCGGGCAACGCAGCACTGCCCACGGACTTGGACCCAGTGCGGAAAAAAATTGGTAAAGTACTGCCTCAAGTACTTCCAACTTGGAAGAAAACGCCTCGCTACGAGAATGCAAACGGCAAGGAGCAGCAGTTGACCGCCGACCCGATAGAAAAGCTGTCGAAGCAAGGCACCACTGAAAAGTTAAGGGAGGACGTTGTGATGGATGGCAAAGAAACCTATGATGCTGTGGAACGCCCTGGAACGAACCAGGATGATCATTTCAGGTTAGGAAGCTTGTTGCCTCGGCTGCGACTGAAGTCGGAAATACATTCAGAGTTGGACATATGCGGCCCATTGTGTGCTAGTTTCTTCGACTGCGGCACCAATCCTCCACGTGGCAGCCATCGAAGGGAGGTCCTTCAGCCACCGCAGTACACGCCTCCTACAGGGCATACTCCTCGTCCGTTACGGTCTATACTGAAAGACTCCACCGCAAGTAAAAAGCGAGGAAAGCTCTTCAAGAAAAGATCGCGGAGCTGCACCCAACGCAGGGTCCACTTTGCCCCCGAATTTTGCACTGAAAGCTCTTCTCCGGCTGTCTGCAAGGCTGGTGCTTCTAAAGTACGCTGCAGTCCACATGGAGCCCGACAGAAGACCGTCGGTGTAGCCCACCGTTTGGGCTACACTGGGCACTTTTTGCTCAACAGGACGCTGGGAGGTTTGCGCCCATTCAAGCGGAAGACCGAATTTTCTGCACCGTCACTGCCTCAGTGTAAGCCTAGTTCCAGCGACATGTTTTCCCCGGTGCGCCGCAGCTATCCCAAATGTCCGTCACGGTGCGGGCTTAATACACCGATGCGAGCTGTGCCTGCTCGAGTGGCGAGCCCTGGACCAATGAAATGGAGTAATCAACGGTTTGCTGCCCACAGGAGCCCTTCAAAAGGCTTCGCCAGAATCCAGCGCCGAAGCCCCATAAGGATCCGGTGTCGAAACGCAGAACAGGCTTGCAGCTTCACGGAACCGATAGACAGAGCCGTGCGGATAAAAAGCACAAACCCCCCCCCAAAACGCTGTCTGCAAACTCCTCCGAGAGCAACTGGAAAGTCAGCGACGCTTCTGGCAATGAGCCGGAGATCACCGCTTCATGAGAGAAGTAACTCGGCCGCCAGTCGGCAGCTCGGGCGGAAGAAAAAGCGTAGCTGCATGCTCGTATTATAGCCGGTACATACTTTTTTTTCTACGCAAGTATTTTGAGTGTCTACCGTGTTTTCTTTGACTTCGCCAAGCGACTAGCGCGGGAAGAGTTAACGACATATCGCTTAATTGGCCATGAGTAGTCAGCTCTCTTTCTCTCATTGTGTTGACACCTTCAAGACCATGTGTTGCGAGACACGCGAAGGAAATGAAAGGTTAACAGTGACAGACTCTTTGGGATCTTCTGAAATTTGACTTTTTCTGATAAATGCAGTGTATTGGCTAATAATGAGAAAAAATTATCGTGTTGAAGTTGTGGATCAATGCAAGGTGTTCCAAGTTTTTGTACGACGCCACGGAGAGCTTCGTTTATGTAGAATATGAGAAAGGTCGCAAGCTCTGCTGAAAGCGTGAAACATTTCTTCGAATACTATGTTGTCCAAAAAGGATCCTTTTGAAGAAAGCTCCTGAAGAAAGAATCACCGGCTCACGAAAGAAGCAAGGCGACAGAAACGGACAAGAGGCACCGATTCTTACTCAGAGTCACAAGAGTGCAAGCGGCAGGAAGGAAACATGACATTCCATGTGCGTCTTGTGCGCGAATAGCTTGTAGACTGTGCCCTCACGTCTTGCTTGTAGTAGGCGAAGCCATTACGTGGGCTCATCGCCTCCGTTTGGCATACTTCACCCTCCCCAGCCATGGCAAGAACTTGTGCCCCCATTGCGCATCGAATCAAGCCCCTGCCCAGCCTTTCGCCGGCGCTCTCTGGACTCCGCAGTTCTGACCGGGAAGAGGCGGGGATCGGAGCCTGCGTCGCAACATATGCGGAAGCCTTAGGTACTGAAGGAACAGTGTGGGGCTCCATGCTTTTGAAGCAGGCACTGGCGTACCTAGATGCGCTGTTTAAGTCGTCAGACTACCGACTTGCGGCCCCGAAGAAGCGCTTGTCGCCTCCGCCCAATCTCCTGGCAGATACTCCGCCACCAGGAGTGCAACCGATGATGAGCGAAGTGATCGTGAGGAGATTGTGTTCCTTCGTATCAGACAAATACACCGAGCAGAAAGATTAAAGAACTGACAGTGCACCAGCGCGTAAAGCGCGCTTTCAAGGACCAGGCCTCGTCTCGGTGAATGCAGTAAGGAAGCGCAACTGCTTGCACTTGACGCCCAGCTTAGGACAGCGAATGGCAGGACCCGGTGCTTTGATCCACAAGTTCGAGTAATAAATAGCAACAAAATCTTTGTCCGATAATTTATTCTGCAGGTAGCCTTAGTGGAAAAGCGCCTAAAACCGCTTTGCGAAAGGCCACCGCGGTGGCTCAGGGGATATGTTGCTCGGCTTCTGACCCAACGAACGCGGATTCGAACCCGGCCGCGGAGTTCGCATTTATGTGGAGGCGAAATGCTAGAGGCCCGTGCACTGTGCTATGCCAGTTCACATTGAAGAACTCCTGCTGGTTGATATATCTGCAGCTCTCCATTACAGCGTCCGTCACAGCCTGAGTCGCTTTGGGACGTTAAAACCCCATAAACTATGAATCAAATCTTTATTTTCCTTCTGCTTGTTTGATACAGAGTTAAGTCACCACTCTTGCACAATAACCTACGGGCAGCTGAAGCGAGTCATATCACACGTATACGGAAAAGAGCGTCTACGCCAGCTGTTTCCTTGTCGATATCACTATCTCTATCGGTTTTGCTTGGCAGTAATTCCTAGCATATTAAAGCCACTAAAAAATGGCCCGCGGCTGACGGTTATGTCTAGTTATAGCAGTTGTCTAAAGACACACAAACCTCGGTGAAGTGCTTTCTCAGTGCCATACTGCTGCTACCCTGGTTCTTACGTGACCCAGGGAAGCAGCAGTGGATGATATTTTCCCACCATCATAAGGAAGGTCGATTTAGTAACATAAAGATAATGTGAGTGTGGAATCCTTGGTCCAGCACTACCGTGAGAGCTCGACTTTAGCCATCCACGATTCTCATAATTATAAAGACCGCGTTTAGTTGCAAGGACTATGATTTTCCTATTCAATTTTTTGTAAGGCTTGCACAGAAAACCTGTATTGTTCTACTAGTGCATAAAGTCACAGGAAAAATAACTGCTTTTGTATTTCAATTCTCTCCGAAGCGACAACTTCTGCGCACAATACGAGGCAGAAAATTTAAGTAGCTAACGTTATGCGAGACCCTATGTTCAGAATGTTTGTCCCGCTATATTCTTTAATGGGTTTTATGGGATTAGTGGTGTTCTTTGATGTGCACTGAGATCGCACTGTACACGGGCCTCTAGCATTTCGCCTCCGTCGAAATGCGACCGCCGCGGCGAGATCGAACCCGCGTCTTTAGGGTCAGCAGCCGAACACCATAACCCCTCAGCCACCGTGGCGGTTTTGTTGCGAAAGCAACCCTTCGCCAGCCAGGCAGCCAGCTCGGCTCGTCGCGTGTTCGCACTTCAGCCGTATGCCGTATACCGTGGCCGACGAACGACCTTGAGCCGCCGTTGCCTAGCAACGCCGCAGCCGCGCTCCAACCGATGGCGCCGCCGTCGAATATATTAGGAGGTCGTGGGTTCGGATCCCATAATCGGCATTGTTGTTTTTTCTGCTGCTTTATAAGTAATTTTCTTTCAACCAATTGATTGGAACTAGAAATTAAAAAAATATAAACATTCCCCTATGCACTTTGGTTTCGGTAACTGTTGGCTTCCTTTATATATATATATATATATATATATATATATATATATATATATATATATATATATATATATATATATATATATATATATATATATATATATATATATATATATATATATATATATATATATATATATATATACGCTCTGTGAGTATCTGTGATTTCAGGACTAGCCTATAAGCAACAAGACCGAAATTGAGTTCTTTATTTGAAAGATATCTGCGTTTAAGGAAGGCTGACTCCCAAGACATTACACAGGCACAAATAATGTACCATTCTGCATGGAATTCTAGTTCCCTTTGCTGCACGTTTTGCACAAAGGGCTCTGCTCTTGTTTAGCACAGCTTGCACACCGGATCATTCAAATGGCGTGCTACTTTAAATTTCAAAAGGATTTGAGTGAAACCTTGTTGCTTCTGGGTTATCGTCCTTCTTTTGCACCCCTACCTCCATGTGCTACGGGTTGCGCGAGTTGTTCGAGTTAATCAGTGTTTTGCATATCGTTATAATGTAAGCAGACCCGGACTTAAATCTGACTCCTCGCCTCCTCGCTTCTTTCTCTATCAGCTCTAGTGCATAAAAGCAAACATTACAGAGCATGTGGTAAGCGTTTTTGCATTAGACGCCCGTCCAAGAGGCGGGCGAGCGCGCTTCCGGAAACAAAAATCACGGAAATCGCGGTCGTCTAGAGATGAATGTCCAGGGGAGGTGCTGCTCCGGCGCGAGCATCAATTAGCCAGGTTTCTCCCGAGAACCGTTGGGCTGCATTGTTATGAGCTGCGTATACAGAACTACCGCAGAGAAAAGGCAAACTGGAGCATCAAGCGAGGGATGCAAGGAGAAAAAAAAACAGCGATGAATCTCAAGGGGCAACAACAGAGACCACGGAGCAGCGGCAGTGCAAAGAGGAGAGTGGCCGAAATTCGTTGGGCGGTATTGAGCGGGTGCGTGAGCGTCAAAGACTCCGCCTAAATAGCCTTCCCGCGGCCGATCCGCAACAGCTTGTGGCAAACCAGCGTCGGGACGGGGCCGGGCGTCACTTCCTTCCGCCGCGTCCAAGCGCTCTCGGCTTGCGCCACGCGCGCGAGTGCCGCGGCGGCTGAATGCACTGGGGAGAAGAGGTCACCAAGGAATTCCGATTCGCCCAGTGCACTTCGTCCGCTCAGGCTCGGCTTCTTCTACCAGCATTGCCCTGGTACCCTGAATCATCCTTTTCAACCGAAAGCGTTTCTCCTCGATCCTCCTTACGGAGCGACTGGTTATTCGTTCCTTTTTCTGAACGAGATATTTTTAAAGATCTCCTACGCTGTATCTCATTTACTTTTCACTGTGATTTGCGTGCCTTACATTACCAGATGCCTAAAACCCTTATTAGCGAACTACGTGATTGAGAAATATCAGTGACGTTTTTGAGATCTGAAGGCAATGTCATACACGAGCTAGAACAAACTAAGCTTGTGCTAAGTGAGGTCCCTGTTTCTCGACAATAATGGATTAAATTTCCAGTATTGAAGATTCAAAACAATCTCAAATCAAGTGGAAACCACGTTGTCACGCAAAGCGAACTAGCCATTTACATGACTGGTTTGGTTTTATGGGGTTTAACGTCCCAAAAGCGGCTCGGGCTATGAACGCCGTAGTGGAGGGCTCCGGATAATTTCGACCACCTGGGGTTCTTTAACATGCACTCATATCGCACAGTACACGGGCCACTACAGCATTTCGCCTCCATCTAAATGCTACCGCCACGGGCCGGCATCGAGCCCGCGTGTTTCAGGTCAGCAGCCCGGCACCGTAACCACTCAGCCACCGCGGCGGCTTCTTCTACATAAGGAAAAGTCTGACC
>NC_135497.1:215801583-215891583 GCF_052857255.1 Amblyomma americanum
ATCTGCAATGGCTTTTCAAGAGAAGATTAGACGCGATAAAATAACTTGATAACTTTTCGGCGAGGTTTACTTCAGCGGTTTTGGTTAAAGCGACGGAGAGGCTGAACTAAGGAAGAAACCGGAAACGACACAAGAAGCTCACTGGCGCCTGATGTGCTGACAGATTGACAAGCAGTTTCCCGCCTGCACATCCAAATTGGAATGCAGTACCCTCAACAACCGTGGCGAGCGACGTCATACCCCGCGGTAGAATGCGAGTTTACGAGGGTGCCGGAACGAGGAAATCCGTCATCGCGCTAAGGGGCTTTGTGTGCGCGCCCGCCTTTCGGCTCGGCCTGCACCCAACTCGATGGACGCGAAGCACCTCGCCACGCGCATTGCGCGCACCGAACCGCGGCCGGGCCGGCTTCGATGCGGGCGCAAATCGAATCGCGATTCGAACAGGTCGAGCGGTTCAAGGACTTCCGCAATCTCAACCGGCTCCCGCGCAGCAGTGCGGTGCGAAGAAGCAGCTGAACGGCACGGTCAGCGGGCAGCTTCAGAAAGCCCTTGCTCCAGTAACTATTCCCTGTTCGTAATCTTGCACTGCGCCGGCAGTGCACGCTTAACTTCAACACAATTTTTTGCTCTCAGAGGAGACTGGCTGGTTAAGCGATACGTGAGATAAACGGCATGTTTCCAGTCAATCATCAGCCATCGCATTGAATTTGTTGGATTGATAGCTCACCACGTTAAATTGCTCTCCTAATGAGGTATATTCGTCTCACCTTATTCTTTAAGATGTCGTATTTTATAGCCATCGCTGTTTTAAAAACAACGACTTCACACTGCGATTTCGCAGTCATTCCGACAGTCGAGAGGGTTCCGGCGATAGACACGCAGGACATGTTACAAAGCCAATTGGAAATACTAACTTTCAGAATTTTTTTTCTTTGGAATCCATTCGTGCTGTCTGATGAACAATAACCCTGGAAAGAATCGAGATTGTATAAATGAAAATTTTAAAGCAAAATCTGCATCCGCATTTCAAGATCCCGGACCTTCCAACAAAATATCGTCAAGCGCAAAATTTTGTCCAAGAAATGACATTGCCTGTTGCCATGAGCTACCCAAAGCCACCATCTGTAGTTTTTCAAGCGATACATTAGCAGTCATAGACTGTACAAACGCATCCATCTTCCCTTTCTACTTCAACTTTGAGTGATAAATGACAGATCAACCCCTAAAATACTCACGCGATAGTGTTGAGCAGATTTCGCACCAAGTCCTCAAAGAAGTCCGTTTTCATACTGGGTTCATGCTGGTTTTGAGCTCGAAATTCAAGGGTTCTCTCGGACTTACAAGGTTCCCAATTTTTTTTCCCATGTGTAAGGAACACATTTGCTTATTAAACATTTCCTAATTTTCTACACATTACAAATGTAACTTTTATTACACAAGAAACTTCTACGAATGGAAAAGCGCAGGCTAAGTTGCTTTTTTAAAAGTCCCAGCTTTTACGAAAGCTCAGCTTCCTTTTTTTTTTTCAAGCTCCTGAAAAACGTCCAGCGCCTTTTCCTGGGCAGTCTTACTCAGACTTTTGGACTTTATTACCGATTGTCAGGCCCAGTAGTAGCTTCTGCTTTCTCCACATTAAGTCTGCTGAAAAATTCAACTCAGCAAATGTTGCTTTCAAATTAAATCTTTTTTTGCCTCGAACTTTCAATTTCGCCACAAAGGCAACGCTTTTTATGCATATAATGCTTAGCACTTCCGGCTTCATGCTTCTTCTTAGCGACAAACAGCACAGTAACGTTGTTTGCTGAAACTGCGAGGCTTCGCAATCCCCTTTGTGATCCGCAGATTAAGGATGCCGCCTGTACTCTGTGCAGCAGCATCACACACAGTCCCGCTGTTACATGCAAGAAATTCCTTCAGAGTTCTCCTCGGCACCTTCCCGATTCGCGCTGAATGCCCGCTGAATGAGTTTAACAACTCACCAGAGTTCTTTCTGCTGCGGGCCTTATTTTCAGACGTTCATAATCATCGGCTGAGCAGAGGCGGATTGCAGCGGAACACTGTGTCGCCGCCACTTCTGTAATGGCCAAGCCGAGTTTGCTGTTTTTTTAGCGCGGTTCGAGGCATCGGCGTGCAACCCTGGACGTTGGTCGATATTGCTGCTGACATGGCGTCGTCAGAGCAAGTAGCTATATGCTTCACTGTCTGATCAATTTCAATAGGGGTCGTAGCCTACAAGATATCTAGTAAAATAATGTTGCCCATAATGTTAAAATGTAGTAAATTAATGTTGTCACAAACGACCGAAAACTTGCCGGTTACATCGGTGGCTCAGCGCAACAAGATGTATAAATACAATACGCGGGCTTGCATTAATATCCAGTCTTGAGTCGTTCAGTTGTGGACTCAGCCACTATGACACAGATTTGATGCCCTGATACAAAACAACCAGCGGAATTCTCTATAACAGGCCATTTTTATGCAATATAATCAAAATTTAGTGTACGCAATCGTTAATTCGTGGCCTTCCCTTTAGTAAAGCTGAAGTTGAAAGGTTTTCAAAGACCCCTAAAAATTCCAGGAGCCACATGACCCGCATGTACCCTGTTATATTCCTTTCTTTTTGTTGGCTTGTAGTTTAATTGGTCTACAAAAACAAATGAGTAGAATATCAATATCTTACTTAAAAGGCAAAGGAGAAGGCGGAGGTTGCCTTCTTGAAAGCACTTCTAGCCTCGCGAAAGGACTCTGGGTCCGTACAGGACTCCTCCGAAGCATCTCTTAATTTCCTTCCAATGCCTTGTCAGCAGACAAGAAAAAAAACCACCCTTCTGTCCACAGAATGACTACCCTGGCATCTCGAACAACACATATACTCTTCACCGCAGAGCTCCTGATAGCGACTTTGCCGCTTCATCGTGACAGAGACCAGCCCGACGCCTAAAGACAGGCTGCAGAGTTCTGCCGCCCTCGCATAGTACTTGCCCCGCTCTTCGAACAAAGCGCAGCGGAATTCATTTACGCGCACGGCCTCACGTAATTACCAGGCACCGCCGCGGCGAAGCGTGAATGTAGTGGTCGCGAGCAACAGGTATGTGTGGCGCATAGAGCAGTAGACGCGCTTCAGTGCATTTCCATCGCCGTGGATTTCCAGGCGACACAACGCGCTGAGGCGAAAGAAATGCGGGAGAATTCGCAGGCCCGCAGCGGCTACCTCACGGCCAGCTCCTGCTGCTGCTATTCAGCTCCGATATCCCGGAAGGCCGTGTTATAGTGGCAATTTGCCTATAGGACGCGCTGCTGAACGTCAGTGCTTGCAGTGACACGAATCAGTATGGATGCAGTAATAGCATGATGGCCCCCCGCTAGTGGAAGCAGCATGCGGGACGCGATCGGCACCACGATAGTAAAGGGCTACTGGTTAACCTAGACGGCACGGCTGAACGGTTTCTTCGAAGCGCTCCGAAGTTTCCGTAATTCTTACCCTCGTAGGAACGCAGCCTCCACGGCGTATAGGCAGAACCCGCATTCACGCATATTCAACAAAAGAGTGGTGACGCCCCAGCTGCCGCTGCACGCAACACACGCATTCCAGCAGGCCTCTCTGTGCCGCTGCGCTGTGCCACGCATGTCAACCCCTGTGCCGCCCCACTTCCCACAACAATGTTCAGCTAAAAAAAAAAGTGTATTTGGTCTCCCTTCCGAGCCCTGAAGGTGCCTCTTCCGGAACACCCTCTTGTGGGTGTACCTCCGGGCACCCATCGGTAAAAATCGCCTCCCCCCCCCCCCCCCAGCACCTCCACCAATTGTAGGGGTGTGTTTATTCGGTGAACCCAGATGATTCCAGCCGCTCAGGGGAGACTCGCAGCGAAGCGTCAGGCGTGGCGAAAGAGCAAGGCAGCGAACAACTTCTTCGTCCTTGAGAGCGGCAGCACGCGACGCATGTCAGTGGTTATATCGATGAAGATTACCACACTACAGTTAAGCCCCTGCAGCAGCGGAACGAAAAAAGCGACGGCAAAATCGAATTCAGAGGCGCAACGCGGTGAGGGGATCAATGTAAAAGCGAAATGTAGCAAACAATACTGCTAACGGACATTTGTCACAACACAATAAATGAACGCCTGCGCATGTTGTTTCACTTGGCCGGCACCTCACGTCCTACCCGAACTTATCAAGACCTGTGCATGGGACAGTGTATGCAAATAAGCTCCTCTGGGAATGACACAGTTTTCATGTGTCACTCGGGTCAGTAGCGAGCAATCCACTTGGCTGAGCAGCTCATGCGATGCTGCCAAACGAAGGACACAACCTCGGGGAACTGCAGCCGTTGTCTAGGAATTTGAGCGCCCGCCTCGTCTGCTGGAGGTGCGAGGTTCGATTCCCAGTAGCCCCGGCAGCAGCGCTCGGAACTACGCTGAGCAACTAGGTCGGGTCATCGGGAGGAGGCCGATCTTTTGCACTGCGGTATCTGAAGCACGCCACTTCCTCTTAACTGGGGAGGTTGAGCATGTAGCTTTTGGCAGTAGTGGTTCGGCGAGCGCCCTCTGGTCCATGCTCATCTTCTCTCTGTTCTTTTCCCTCTTTCATTTCCTTTAGTTTATTCATCCGCCAGTAAGTGTTCTACGTTATCATTTACATGTATTTCACTTTTTCTATGATTAGTTTTTTGTGTTCTCTCTCTTACAATTTTCACAGGTCGGACACCCTAGCCCAGAGAGCGCCCAGTCTTCCTCGTTCTCTTCATACCACCAAGCTCTTGGGCACTCGATCGCCTTTCCCGTTTCCTCAAGATGGCTTACACCAAACGCTCCTGCTGAGGGCCTTGCGCCCTATTTGACTTCGTCTTACAAGCCGGTTAGTGTGCCTTTGATTTTCTTTATTCCAATTGACTTTTTTCTCTAAATTTACCGCTTTGGGCAGTTTCAGACCCTGTTTCTTTCATATTTGCTAGGATATGTCATGCCCCTTGTCATGCCCGGAAGACCCTCCAGCCTAAGTAGATTAAAACGCGGACTTTCGTCTGGCGCAGCCACGGCAGCGGCGAGAGCAAGCCTACCCTGAAAACAGCCAGCGCAGCTCTGCCAGTGCACCCTCATCTACATGACGAAGGCACTGGCCAAGGCCAGCCGTACTTGACCTTCCCGAAAGAACCTGGGTGTTAGCTGGGTCCACTCACCTCATGTTTGACCATGGCATCTTTCGTCAAAGAAGCAGTTTCCGCCGAGCGGTTTTCTTTCCCCGTGGCCCTGAGCCTTGGCCTTGTGGTCTTGCACTGATTGAGAACAAAAGCATACCACTCGTGTGACCACCTGCAGACCGTGAGAACGCCACTCGCGGACCTTACGGTATCTGCGCCACATAGTTGGCATCCTCTTCACCCTCAAGCCCAACACGTGACGGCGGCCTGTTCCCTAATGAGAGAGTGCGTGATGAGTGCGATAGTGAACTTTTCAAGACACGCCTTCCTCAGCAGGCCCGGCCTCCATCTAGGGATCTCAGGGGAGGAAAGCCCTGTAAAACTCGATATCGAGTACGGCCCAGAAGTTCCCTCACATCGAGACTCCCTTCTGCCAAGAGGCTCCCTTTTACTGACACTCTCAGTTGCTCTGTACTTGTGTATAATGTAAATAGCTGTATAAAGTTTTCCTTGTCTTCCTCGTAACCCAGTCTCCGACTTCCTCGTCTCTTCTCCGGCCCGACCACGCTACCTGCATCCCAACACCGTGATAACTCCGTCAGGTGCGGGATCCCTCCACTTTTAAAGGGATAGCACTAAAGATCCCGTTACGCATGACTGACAGTTGGTGCCCAGAGAGCAACCTTGGAGGCAGGTGGGCCACCTAGGTGACGTGACCTTGCGGCTTCATCACAACCTGCCCACCGGATAGTGAGCAAACTGTTCACCGTTGCAGGTGGCAGTTCAATTGATGATTGGTCACTCGGGAAGAGAAACCTGGGTCGCACAAGGCCCACCGCTGGGAGCACCGGCCATCGCAGGGCAGTGACGCATCGCTTAACCGCTGCATCACTGCGCCAGAATTGGTCTGAGGACTATCAAAGATCTACGAATGTTAAGTAGAGAATGACCTTCTGCATATATGGGAATTAACTCATTAAGCTATCCCCTCATACCCTTACAGCGGAGCTTAAATGCCACCTGCATTTTTGCTTTGCTTTTCTTCTCGGACGGCGCTCTTTGGGCAAGTTATAACCCATGTGCCATTAAATATTACTGCCACCATCCCGCTCGGCAGGTTCACCGCATATCGAAGAGGTGTGTTCTTGACGCCCTGCGCGCCTTTCTTCGCACATCTACGCACGGCACCGACTTCAGACGCGAATGTGCCTCATCGGCAGATGGCGCGAAGCACAGCACAGTAATAGTGACACTGTTGCCTAACAAGGTCTGCAGGAATGGTTGTAACTGCAAGGCAGACAGCAGAGGAGGGAGGAGCGGGAGAAGGGAGTGGGAGTGTCCTTAAAAAGGGGCACCGCACCTGCACTTGCATTCACTCCCCCTTTTGCACCTGGAGCTTCTAGAGCTGCCTGTCAGGGCATTACATGTTAACGGAATCTCCTAACGATGCGAAGGCGGCGACGAAAGTTCAGTTTAGCACCACCTTTTCTTGCTGCGAACGCCGTTATGAGGCTACAGATTTCGAAGACGAACTTGAGGTCTAAAGCTGTGTTTGAACAGAGCACCATACTAAAAGCAAGCAAGGAGGTGCTCAAGCACTTGGCCCTGTTTCACTTGGCGGCGCGTTTCATTTGCAGCGTAAGGCTCGCCTTAGATGACGTGTCAAGGCACACACACGACTGGAATTTCATCTTTCAGTGAAATTTACCCAGAAAACTTTGATCTATTTCAGCAAACATACTGCCACTTATTGACCGTTCAACGGTTTCGGTGGATACCTTGGCCGGTGTAACCGGAAATTGACCTCTCAGATGAAACAAGACAAGGAAGTTTGATGCATCGTGCTTCGTTAACAGAAAGTCAGGGCGTAACATAGTGTGTTAGAGCACTGCTTGTTTCATGTTGAATCTTTATGTGCCAAAGCAACTTAAAAATGTTGAGTACGAAAGACGGTTTCAAACCCCCGTGGTTCTTTAACGTGTCCTGAGATTTCGGTTCTGCAGTAGGTAGCAATTAGAAAGTCGAAAACAAACAAAAATGCCGCCCATCGCGACCCCACTGTG
This sequence comes from Amblyomma americanum, assembly GCF_052857255.1. NCBI lineage: Eukaryota > Metazoa > Arthropoda > Arachnida > Ixodida > Ixodidae > Amblyomma > Amblyomma americanum. The sequence goes on from NC_135497.1 coordinate 215,808,784, forward strand.
ACCTATCAGAACTATCTTCCATAAGCCTGTCTGCTGTCGCCTCACCGTATATGAGTGAACTGCGTGGGAAAACAGCTAAGAAAACTTGGTCCAACCAACGGGCTCAGCTCTTTACGAGCTCAGGCTGTTTACCTGGAAAAGCTATCGCCACTTTAACAAAACCTCTCACTTCCGACTACGTTGCTGAACGCGCCCGTTAAACAAATGCACCGGACTCCTAAGGACTTGCAGTATGAACTGCCTAATTGTTTTACCTAACTTACAAAGCACTTTCGTAGAGGGATTGGTGCCTACAGTTCACAACATCTTCAATTTCTTCTAAACCAGATCGACCAATCGCCATCCAAGACGCACAAAAAAGGAGGCGCACACAATGTACTACTGGGGACAAAAGTTTCCGGGACGCGAGTTCCAGGAAAAACTTTTATTGTAACACCACCTCGCTACCCAGTCGCCTGATATTGCGAAGAGAAGAAGGAGCATTTAGGCCTTTAATGCTATCATACAGTATCAGGCGACTGGGTAACGAGGTGGAGCTGCAATAATCGTTTTTCCTACAACTCGCGTCCCGGAAACTTTTGTCCCCAGCAGTACATTTGCACTTTTCGGCTTGATCGGTGTGTCCGCGTTGTCCATGCAGTTTTCTACTGCGACCAGTTCAGATTAACTAGTAACGGTCATTCAGGATAGTACACTTCTTAGACTGTGTATCATCTGCATAATGTTAATTTCATGGCCACCCTGTGAAAATGCTCTGCACTATACGGGAAACAGCAGGCTGCATTAGGTAGCTTCGCGAGCGACCAATCGCCTTCGTGTAGTAGTGCCTCCGGAAGTGGCCCGCATCGCACCTCGTAAACTTTGCGCAATGGTGCGGGGAGTGCAACCCTCACCGGTGCGCCAAATCCTCTTGGAGAGTGTAATGGTGGCTCTGCCGGTGTTTGTTGTTGTTGTGCCCTTGGCTCTGTCGGTGGAACCGCAGCACCTACGGTGGGAGCTTTCTCCTCTTCCTCATTCAACCTTACACGGTTCGATGCCTGCGGATAATGCACAGCCGCTAGCAGGAAGAGAAAAATGCACATAGCTCTGAGCGCTTCCGTCCCGCAGCAAGTGATCAGCTTTTCAGTAAACTCTGGCTCCGCTCCAGCGGTCAACGGGCGTTTGTTTCACTATGTGCGTTGAGTGCACTTTTGTGAGTTTTGCTCCAGACAACGTTCTTCATTGTGCACTCTGTCTACTTATCTGACTTTAGAGCGGGCTTTAGAGCAGCAGGACTCACAAACACACACGCGCGCGCACGCGCGCACGCACAAAGGCCGCCGTGGTTGCTCAGTGGTTATGGCGCTCGACTACTGACCCGAAGACGCGGGCTCGATCCCGGCCGCAGCGGGTGAATGAAGATGGAGGCGAAATTCAAGAGGCTGTGTACTGTGCGATGTCAGTGCACATTAAAGAACCCCAGGTGGTCTAAATTTCCGAAGATCTTCATTACGGCGTCCCTCATAGCCTGAATCGCTTTGGGACGTTAAACCACAATAAACCACAAACCAAACACACGTATCAATACTGGCATCTTCATCAAGCGAGATCACGTCGGCCGATAGGTTAGCCGACAGCTGCGGTGTTCTCAGAAATATCGAGAATATACTTTTATGTTGAGCAGCCACGCGGTTTCAAGCTACATTTGTTCCGCATTCACTCGTTAATCATGGATGCAAGGCAGATTTCATCTGTCTTTCAAATGTTTCCTGCCTCCCATATGCTACTCGAGAGTACACCTGACGAAATCCCGGGAAATCCAGGCAGCTTTCAAGACCGATGAAGAAAAATACTGAGTCTTCGGATAGACGCTACCCTTCGCGCCATTCTCGTTCAGACATCAGCAGAGCGCCTGTGTCCGCAGCGGCAGATTCTTTAAGACTCGCGCGAAAAGAGAGACAGAAACGCGGAAAGGCACGGCACCGAAACAAAAAAGGATATGGGAGCGAACGCATTATCGAAATGCATCGCGGTGTTCCTCGCTCGCCCCTAATGTGGACAAGGAAAGCGCACGGAAACAACAACCAGCTCGCACGGAGCTGCTCCAAGCGCGCGCTGACCTTGAACGAGCTTGCGCGCGATGCGATGTAGCCTATGGAACCGCGGCTGTTTGCCCATAATAACTGGCTGTCTCGCGTTAGCGCAACCAGCGTGTCTGCTGTCTCGACTTAGGGAGTGCTAAACCGCTGGTGTCAAGCTTGTTTCCCGCTCTACAACTGAGATTAAAAAAAGCGCACAGATACCTCTTGGAGATCGCGTTGGCTCTGTGTCTCGCATCGCATCTGCCTCTATGGCGGAAAGAACTCATTCTGCACTTTTCAATTCGGTGGGGATTGAAAGCACTGAATGAACGCCGCGTGAGGCTCTTCTGCCCTAGCAGTCTCTTATCGTAAGCTGAGGGCAGAGCCGAATTCGGCGCGCTATAAGCTGCACTCCCTTTCAATACCGGGCAGGGTATGTGCGAATGAACGACGGTGTAATGAACGCGTCCCTCGCCATCAAGCATATATTCCAGAGTAATGACGGATAAAAAAGGAGAAGGAAGGACTGCGTGCACATAGCATGTGTGCCATACATAGCGAAATTTGCATGCGCACTACGGCTTTATGTCGAGAGCTACTTGTTGAGCTACCTGAGAAGGGCAAAAGCCAATGTGTCCCAATTCACAATGTGCCACACTCATCATGCTTTGACTGACATATGATTGCTCGAACTAATGCAGGGGCGCGAAAAAAATGATTTAATGTCCACCAGGAATTGTAGTGAGCTCCATCCTGCATGTTTGTTCCCACTAGCAAGCGTTATGTCCATCGATTCGTGTTCGGCGCAACGCACACCAGGGCCTTGTGTATTCTTTAAAATTCGTTCTTGCGGCAGTTAACCCCGATGGCTCATCTGTACCCTTCTGTATTCATGATAAAAACTTCGGGACTAGCATGGCAGAGCAAGAAATTCCCGACAAAACAAAAATTGCAACCCAAGCAGCACTGTAATATATAGGCGGAGCCTTGGCTCGAGCGCAGCTAGTCATCACGCAGTAATTAGCCGCAATCATCCCCTTATTACCAGACACTAACGTCGGGGACGTTCCGAGTAGGTCCGTGCCAATATACTGGAAATCACTGGCTGGCCATTCAGTTGGGTTTTTATAATCATGCTGCTCTTACCGAAGACGTCGTGAGTCTCGACACGTCTCAACGTAGTATGCGACGTCGTTGTCTAGGTGTTGACCACGATTTATCCTCAACACTCCGAGGCGTCCGCGAGAAGCCGAGATAGTCTGGGCCTCGTTCGCTCTAAGACGCTGCTATAAATGCTTCTTGAAGGCTTACATGGACGACAAGGAGCTAAGCGGCTTTGTCAGGCGCGAATCCTTCTTCGGGAGAATCCGTTCAGCAGGTTTGAATGATGACAATCAACATCTCAACGCTCATGGCGGAAAAGCAGTGTTACATGTCAGGAGCTCGTCGAAGCTTTGTAGGTCAGGGTCAGAATAGTGTTGTTCTTGCTAGGAAGTTGTGACCGTTCGTACTGATAGTGTTCACCACACGGCTCTAATTTCGACTACTTGTTACACGGAGAAATAGACGTGATCTACCATCTCCCTTATCGTTGCTACGAGCTATATAGTTGCTACGAGTTAGGAGCCGAGGAGCGACAACGAAGACCTTTCTGAGAGAAGAAGCGGCCAACGTGGCAAAAAAAAAAAAAGTAAAAAGTAAATGAGGCAGTTTTCATGGCGACCTCCTACTTGATACTGCACAGGCACCACTTCTGAGCGAAGCGAAGTGAAGTCGAATGATATGCATAGCGAAATCACGAGATTCCGCAAGTTCCTCGCTAATGCCTCTCCCATGAGCAGGATCTGATGATTCCCTGAGGTTGACTTCCAAGTCTTCTTTATACAAAGGGCTAAAAAGCGCAAAAGTAGCTGCAGATCACTGGGAGCTGAGACATTGGGAAGAGAGAGAGAGAGAAGTCGAGTGGCAGACGTTGCACGTCCTGCGGGCACCATGCTTGTTGGGGGCGCCAACTACTGCATGCCGTCCAGTAATGAGCGCTTTCGGAGCACCGGTAGGGTGGAGAGCGTGGGCTTCTGGCAGAAGCAGCAGCAGCAGCAGAAGCCGCCTTAGGGACCAGTGGTCTCGCTCGCCGCCGCCGCCGCATAAAACGCCTCACGCAAACCGGACGGTTGGCCGGCTGTGTGCGAGCGGTCAGCCCACACCGTCCCACGCGTGGCACTTCCAGGTGCGGAGAGACGCCGCAGGGGACCCGCGTTCATACAGCCTAAAACGCTCGAGGCGGAGGGACAAGTGGCCGACCGCGCTCTCGGAGCCGCACTAAAGAGGGGCCGGTACGCGAAATGAAGAGACTGGCACAGCGTGTACCGGCACTGCTGCCGCTGAGAGGCAGAAAACCAAGATTATCCCAGGGGGTGTTTCGGCCGCACGTTTTTCTGCCACCAGGCACGGTCAAAGTGGGCCTTGTTCCATGTGTCATGAAGCGTGCAGCCAGAGGGAACATGAATACGAGCTCAGCTGCAAAAAGCTCTGTAGGGGGTGACAAGCGGGGGAAATGATATCGATGGCGATAACAAATAAATCTAATAAAAGCGCGCGCTCATAGGATCAGATCTTGAATTACGAAGTACGGCGGAGTACAGCGGGAGAGGAACGGTAGGATAATCCGGAGGTTTTTCTTTATTCGCTTAACGTAGCGAATGACCCGCTAGAGGTGCTAGTGGTCAGAAGGGACCGGTGACGTCTAAAGGTTCTTTCTTCCCCACTGCTCGTAGCACAGTAATCGTATTCACTCGGGCAGACTCGCGAGATGGAACTTGGAAAAGTAACCAATCATTATGTTCGACATCAGGAACAATGAAAATTAACGGCAAGTTTAAAACGATGATTCTTCCTTTTGTATCGGTTTCATTCTGATCATCCGTCATGTCAGTTTGCCAAACACATCGATATAGATGGCGCAGTGGCGTTCTAGAGAATCATAATGGGCAAGAACATTTGGCCATGTTTGGGGAGCCTTTCTTAACTTAAGAGTTCATCGTAATTAGCTCATAAATGAGCGCTGGATGGCGGACGTCAATAATTAAATAATTAATAATTGGTCGATTCATTGATTGATAGATTAATTATTTAATTGATTGATTGATTGATTGCAGTGTGTGTCATGTCACACACCTTATTGGAGGGGGGTCCGGATCAATCTCGAAGACATGGGGTTCTTTACGTGCACTGAAATCGAAGTGTCCTGGTGTTTCTTGCGCTTCAGTTCCACCCGAATACAGCAGCCGCATCCGCGGAAGCATGATATATATTGAGAAAAGTGTTGGTCTATAGCAAAACAGACTGTTGTGAATTCTGCAATTTCTTCCGGTTCCTGTATGTCTGCATTTCTTCCTTCTTTCGCTCTCTTCCTCCTCTTGCCCCTTCAACAGAGTGGCGTTAGAAACCAGAGGCTGCATTCTTGTTAATGCCCTTCGCTTTCCTCTTTGTCATTCTATCTTATTATTTTTTCCTCGTTTTGGAGAAGTAGTATGAGCAAATATTTTATTGTTGGAAAATGGCATATATTCACAACTTGACGTGCTTCTTCGTCTTAAGCCTAACTGCAATATATATATAGACTATATTCGATGCTAAATGTCGCCAAGACTTGATGCTGTGCCCTTCCGCGCACCTTCTGTGTCCCTGGACGGCCGCCGACGGGGTTCGAACGCTGAAAGAGCGACGGCTTCATCATGGCGAGAAGTTGCTGCGCGTAGAAATGTGCAGAGGGAATTGCAGGAGTCAAATGCGGTCGGCAAGCTTCCACATTTAATTCTGGGCGCCGAAACCCCTAGATCAATAACGTGTGGCCCAGTTTCTCCCTTGCTTCCTTGCATAGTTTGCCAAAAGCCGAACCGCCGCCGACTTCTTCGATTTGACCGAGTGCATGGGACCGGTTGGTGTCCAGGCTATCGCTGTCAGGCTGTTTTGCGCCGTTTCACAGCTGGTCGCCCGTCCATCTTCGCCGCTCTGAATCGTTTCGCATGCTCCGATCACGTTTCCGCGGTTGACGGATGGTCCGTGCCGCCAGGTTCCTCTAGCACTGCCGCTGCACATGCGCCGAGTGGTGCGTGATCGATGACAGTGCTCGCAGTGGTCGTGCGCTGGCCCTCACAGCGGTGGTGACGGTGGCTGCGAAAGAACAACGGACAAAACGGACACACGCGTGTCTGGCTTCAGTAGTAATACGAGAGTTTGGTCCGCCACTTGCGTTGGACGTGATCATCGATGGACCCACCGCGGTGGCTTAGTGGCTAAGGCGTTCTGTAGCTGAGGATACGAGGTCGAGGCATCTAATCTCCGCTGCGGCGGCTGCATTTCCATATGGGCGAAAGGTTGCAATCGCCTCTGCTCTGTATCATGTCGATTCACATTAAAGAAACCCAGGTGCTCGACATTAATCCCGAACCCTCCGCCACGGCGTCCCATTGCCCCTGCGAAGCTTTGTAAAGCTAAAACTCACGCCGTGCTCATTGCTGGACTATTTTTGGGGGCGGAAGGGGCGGATTCGCCGAGCTTTCCTCGTGGAATACCGCTCCATGGCATAGAGATTCGATTACTTTCGCGTTGTTAGCTATCCTGGCTGGCCAACGTACAAGTGCTGGCCAAACTCGGGAGGATAATTAATGAATTGCTCTTTCGTATCACAGGAGTTTGGCGCCAAATGTCACTCCAGATTCGCAAGCTGGCCCGCGCGTAAGTTCGCTTCGTGACTGGCCATAGCGTCTTATAACCACCGTCTTGCCGTCCGCAATGAGCGGCCAGACCGCCAGCCCTGCCAGACAGCTACCAGTCTAGCGTATGAGCAGGTTTGTGTATGTGCCTTTATAGAGCTCGAATTACTGCCTTAGTTTCATTGCACCCTATTTCGAAGGAGAAATCGGCTGCATCTGCACGTCCAGCTGCTAGCACTGTGAGCGTGGGAAGTTCGCCTCTACTACGATTTGTACTTCATTTACGGCGTGCTTGTAAATGGCCGTGCTTACGCTTAGCCAGCAACGCTGTCTGCGGAGTTTTAGAGCGCCAAGGGGTTTGTGAGATGACCTGCAGCAAGCGTATCCTCGTCGCCTAACGACACAGCGGCAAGCAACACTGCTTTGGGCGAGCTGCTCGGCAGCTGCGACTGTGACTCACATGGCGTGAATGTGAGATGATATCTCACGTGGATATGAGCGTCGGCACAACAGATGGATGTGAATGTGACCCTCGCGCTTGGGCTGCAATCGCACAGTTAGCTTACTGGCTGCAAGGTCGGGGAGGAGGGGGGGGGGGCGCTAATTGTCTGTCTAAAGAGTGCTCTAGTACTACCGTACTAACCTAGATAAACGGTATCTGCTCGCTGTACATGGATCGGGATAGACCGCGAGGTCACAAACAATGCCGTATTGTCCCCTGTAGGCCGACGAGATATGCGTTAAGTCAAATCGATTGTAGTGAAAAGAAAGAGACAGTTAAGTACGATCTCTGTGAAGAATTTCATTGAAACAAACCCTTGCGCTTAAAGCAGTAAATCACGGGTAATAAATGCGCGGCAATTGTCCGGCCAACAGAAGGTGTACAAATCTACAGAAACTCTACTACACCGGAAAAGCAAAAGCATGATGAGTCAGCTTAACAGCAAAGAAAACAAATGCTGATGTGCCTACATTCTTCTCATTCCGGTACCGCGTCGCACCAAGTACCAAAAATAATGAAAAGTGGACAACCTCGGGTAGAAATGATGTCATCAGAGAAATGAAGTTTGGATCGCAACTTCTTTTTTTTTTTTTTTTCAAGGAAGTGTTTCCGCACGTTGGGAACACATTCCGGAGGCAGCTGTAGCATTGTGGTAATGAATTATCACGCGCTGTGGAAGTTGCTCTTTGATCTATAAGGCGCTTTGGTCGAGTGAGTGCACGACCAGTTGCGAAACTGCCACCCAATGTACCGGAAGTGACGAGATAAGACGATTTTCCTGTGAGGCGGCCCTGGAGCCAAACCATTTAACGGGCGTCACCTGTAAGAACACGAAACAACACTGGGCTTCTCGTCACGTGCGACAAGTTTTCGAACCGAACCCGTGACCTTTAGAAGTAATCACATGCAAGGACGACGCTTCCCACCTCAGACGATTAGGATTACAGAAAGACGGATGCGCAGCCGAAGCGTTACAAACACTGGTCGTGAAAGGCACACTAAATTAAATTATTTTACACTTTGTGGCCTTCTAAAATTAACGAATTAACCACATAGGGACAACAACTGAAGGAAGATAACCAAAATAAGAGTATGTTCCACGTACAAGTTCACGCACTTCTTCGACGACACTTACGCCGCTGATGTCCGCGACTCGATGGAAGCTCTTTTTTCCCTCCACCCCGCACGACGCCTGGCCGCGTTTATTGTTGCACTTTCGGCCGGCACTTTCGGCAAGTCAGTAGGAGGTCCAGTCCTAGCTGTGAGCTCTTTAGAGCAGGTCACTGGGTGTCGAACGCCGCGGACCCTGTTATTTCCTGATGTCTTAGTTTTTCCCCCGAGTCAAGTTTTGGCATTTGCGCTGTGCTTTTTCTGTACATCTGTTTTCTTTACACTTGTGTTACTTATTCGCTCCTTAACTGAACATCTGAGGTAACCAGCACACCATGATGCTGCACACCTCAAGTCCGCCATTGCGAGTAGATGTCACGAAACCAATTGTCTGCCATCTAATAAAAGTAGGGCGACTAGCATGAGGCATTAGTAGCACAGTAAAAAAACCTATCACCGTTGATTCTTGGTTCCATTCCGCCCAAGAGTATATATATGTGCACGTCATTCGAGTGGGTTTCATTCAAAAGGCATTAATCTCCTTTAAAATAACACGTTGCTGACATTTTGGCAAGGGTTACAGCGTTCGTTGTGACAAAAAAAAATGAAAAAAAAAATAAGCCAATACAATCCCTTATGTGGGATCCTAACAACTTGCTCCCGGCTGCGCTGCTTTGATGAGTGGAATAGCTTGCGTGCTTAGACAGATGAGTAAGAGGTACAAGGGGACGGGGTTAAGGTGCTGCCTTCTTCGGGCAAACAGGAAGAAAATATGCTCAATCCGTCTTCTGACTCTCAGTGTGGCTAAGAAAGGACCTTCGATCACTCCCACGACGGGCTGCAGAATGACGTTGACGCGTACAAAGGCGGCGCCTCCATCCTTCAACAACAGCGTTCTGGCGGCCGGAGGAGAGTTCACTTTTGCGCAACAACCTTGCGCTTGTATTGCTCGCAATTTGAGTGAAACTGGTGCTTGGAACGAGATGGCTACATCACTCTTATTTTTATTTTCCGTTCAAAGCGCAGCGACAGCAATACAATGCAACAAAGGCCGCAACGCTAAACTGAACGATCTGCCCACCAGCAAAAAATTGCTGCCGGGTTTAGCATTGCCAAGCACGAAATATTGTGCGAAAGCACAGTTTTTTGCTGATGGATACCTCCGCCACGTACCTGAAAGCGCGATTGAGGTGTCCACTAACCCAGGGAGCCAGTTATGCGCGTCTTCAACTTTTTCATCGTCAATGCCAATTCACCTAATGTACGCCGGCGGCCTATGTTCCAGAGCCGCATTTCTGCAGCAATGTTGCCAACGCCAACGCGTATTGCTCTGTTGTGCCTTGTTTCTGTCACAACGTTGCAAGTCCATGCCAACGCATGCAGCGCACATCTCTTTTTCACAACCGCCACATAGCTCAAAGCGTTAATATTAGTTTCAGTTTGAGAGCAGGATTAGTGGACGAGGAAGTCAATGTGCAATGCACAGTGCGATAGCGCGTTGCGTTTTAACACGAGGCGTGTTCGGCTGCGGCGATAGTTTGTTTGTTTGTTTTTTCAAGCGATGTTTATTTCGTCAGGGCATAAAGGTTATGAAATGAGAGATGAGTAAGATGCTTAAATAAATGAAAAAAAAAGGTCGGCTGATCTAATGAAATCAAGTAGTGCACGATGATATGGACCCTGTGTCCAGGCAATATAGGAATCCGGATTGTCCGGTGAGAGACCCACCGCCGTCAGGTGCCGAATTCTCGTTGGCTTCAGCGCCGGGCAAACCGACAACAGGTGGTGGATATCCGCCTCACAGTCTCTGATCTGGCAGACTGGACACCCGGGGCGGGGATATAAATCTTTGAAATGCGGCCACTTGCGTGTCACAGCTGGAGTTAGGGCAACCCCGACCCGTATCCTCCGAAGCGCAACCTCCTCTGCACGGGTAAGACCTCGGGGGAGGGTTACCGGACACAGAGTGATTAGAGCACGCGTGCGACGCCGGAGGTGTTCCTTTCTTTCTTGTTAACGGCGATAGTTCTCGCGCCCCGTGGCCTGCCGCCTGCGAAGCTGATCTCTTCGCGCCGCCGCAGGTTCGACTCCCAATCGTGGATATTTGTTCTATTTATTTTTATTTGTTATTTTTTACTCGGCACAAACCCGAAAACACCGCAAGCATACAAACATCTCAACATCTTGCTCGGGGGAGTTTCGCACTAATATTCTAACCGAAGATCAAAATTTATGTTTCTTGACGTTCTCAGATCACCTTTTTCTTCTTCAATATACTTCTCACTGCTGGAAAGAGCTACGGCAGTTTCAAACACTGCTCATTGCAGGTTGTACCCGCATCGGCACCATTAACTTAAGCCATTAGTGTACAGAATTAAATCCACAGAATTCCTTGACTACCTCTTAATGAAGTGTTACTTCTGACTGACCAGCGGTTGGTTTACCGTTACACCTGCTAATTGACAACTGCTGGTGGACATTCACAGGAAATGATTGTGAGATGTCTTTATTTTCGAGCTTCGCTCGCAATGAAACCAGTTACAAGTTCAGTATTATCTGTGCGTTTCCTTCCCAGTGTCCCCAGCTTCTCTGCTCTGCCTAAACTCTTTCTGAAAGAGCCGCCGCGGTGGCTCAGTGGTTATGGCGCTCGGCTGCTGACCCGAAAGACGCGGGTTCGATCCCGGCCGCGGCAGCTAATTTCGATGAAGGCGAAATTCTAGAGGCCCGTGTACTGTGCGATGTCAGTGCACGTTAAAGAAACCCAGGTGGTCGAAATTCCCGGAGCCCTTCACTACGGCGTCCCTCATAGCCGGAGTCGTTTTGGGACGTTAAACCCCCATAAACCAAACCAATCTTTCTGAAAGCTAGCCCAACAAGTAGCAAAGCTTCCTGTTTTGTTTCTTCCTGACCGTCTTCATGCTGTACATGTGACTGTGCACGCCCGCTGCGTGTCAGCGGTAGTTTCTCGTCACTGCATAAAACAGAAAATGCATCAGGGTGATGGCAAATTACGAGGCAGGTACACCTGCGATCCTTATAAACTCCGAGCGTGATTTGTGACAAGGTGATACATGAGGGGCCAGACTCACAATTCCCGTAACTCGCTTCTGTACTCGACATTCACCCACGATTGCAGTTCACGATTGTCGACACGCCGCCCAATCATGACGGCCAACAAAGTACCGGCCAGTCATGAGCCACTGTTTGTTGTAAGAAGTACGAGCAGCTCAGCTTTGTGGACATGGCTTCATTAATTGATGCAGCGCACACAATAAGCAGGCATTAAAACCTTTTGCAAGGATATGGCACACGTAAAGGAGACAGAATGTTAGAGTATCAGAGGCACTTTTATAACATGGCAGCATCAAAAAAAATTGTATGTTGTTACTTCAACAAAACAAATAGCAGGGGAAGATGGATAGATAGTGGGCTAGTAGTTTGGCGGCCGCACTAAACACATATTTCATCTTTCGTTTATTTAATAACTTCAAGTGAACGAACACGTATACTTATGAAGTTTGCTCGTGAACAGAGTTCCGAACACAGATATCACAAGAGCTTCTGTTACAGTTTCGAACTGTTTAAAGCAAAGAAACCGATCCTGCATATACATTCACCGTCAGCTGTAACCTTATAGCAAAAATCAGAGCTGATGTGTGTTTTACTGTCTAATATTTTAATGTTTTTAGGAGCGTAGAAAAGCAAACTTGTTGTTATGTAACTATAGATGACTACTGCTGTAATTTTGAACGCTTTTGATTCGCAGAGGGCAAAATAATTCAAGTCAGACTTCAAAAAACGCCCTTTCGCAATCACTGCCCCCTCCGTGCTTTCTTTTATTTTCCCCGCTGTCAGAGACGCTAAGACAGGTATTTCTAAAACCTTTCTTTTTTCTTGCTTTCAATTCTTGGCCGTCGACAGTCCCAAAAACTGCCAAGGTAACTAAACCGGAAAAAGTGTCAACAGATCTCTGTAAAGTCATGGGCATTTGTACAAATGTGATTTGAGCAAATGAGTATGTTTTGCGCATACTTCATATTTCCTCCAAAAAGGCTTCAGATTACGCCACGACGTAGGCACTCCTTCGGAACACATACACTGGAAGGAAATGTTTTTTTAACCTGAAATTCATGGAGATACAGTTATGGGTCCACATAACTTTAATTCAAACCAAATATCGCTCAGGGAAGCGGCATAAACTCCAACTGGAAGGTCTAGCTATAGCCTCCTCTATTAGGAATTATTGCTTCACCTTTCAGCAGTGCCGTACTGTAGCCTCCTAATAGAGGAGGCTATAGTCCATACCTGCTGAAAGGTGAAGTAAGGTTTCTCTTGAGCGGAAAATAAAAAAACAAAAGTAAGGTTCTCGCGCAAGTTATACTTCTCTGTTGAAGCACCTTGCTGGTACACAGCATATGCGAGCAATCAAGAGCATGCATTGCTTTATTCATTGCAGTAACAAGCAGCTACAGCTCATCCCACATTGCGGCGCGCGCCTGTAAACACTCTTTGCAGCGCTGTAGGCGCGTTCGTGGATGATCCGCCCTTTGCTTACTTCTGCGATTAGGAATCCAAAGCCGAAGCCAGAAGCCAGCTGTGAATCGAAGGAACAAATGGGCCAATTAACCTGTTCGGGTGGGGCGCGCAGGCGCTGCATCTCCTCCGCATGTATACGACCCAGAAAACTCACAACCGAACGGCTAATTGTTACGACCCGCCCGCGATACCACGCCGCGGGTTGCCGTGGCACTAATTCGGTCATTACGTCTCATGCGGTTAATTAAGGGCACGTCCCTTTCAGATTCGCCTATGCAATTTCGACTTGGGCGGGCTCGAGCGCTGCCGGCCGCTCCCTGCGTGAGGCCAGTCTATAAAAGCGGGTGAGGTCCTCCGGTATCTCAATAACACGCGCTTTGACGGCTCGGCCTATTCCTAGTTGTTGTTGTTGTTGTTGTTGTTGTTGTTGTTGTATTATTGTAGTCACTGCCGTACCTAAAATTTTGTTTTCTTTGTTCAAAAACCAATGGCCAAAAGTTTATATATGTTGAGAGACGCAGAACTTCAAAGCTCAAGGGGTGTGTATATATATATATATATATATATATATATATATATATATATATATATATATATATATATATATATATATATATATATATATATATATATATATATATATATATATATATATATATATATATATATATATATTAGCAGACAAGGTAAAGTAAATGAGGGGCCGTTTGACAAACTTATGAAGGGAGCTAACAGTCACCGAAACCAAGGTCCATAGGGGAAATTTTTTTTATGTGTTGTGCTTATCAGTGGGATAATATTACTTAGATTAATAAATCGCTTAAAGAAAATTACTTATAAAGCAGCAGAAAAAACAACCATGCCGCCGGTGGGATCCGAACCCACGAGCTCCGAATATCGCGTCCGGTGCTCTGCATGGTTGTTTTTTCTGCTGCTTTATAAGTAATTTTCTTTAAGCGATTTATTAATCTAAGTAATATTATCCCACTGATAAGCACAACACATTAAAAAAAAAACGTTCCCCTATGCACCTTGGTTTCGGTGACTGTTAGCTCCCTTCATAAGCATATATATATATATATATATATATATATATATATATATATATATATATATATATATATATATATATATATATATATATATATATATATATATATATATATATATATATATATATATATATATATATATATATATATGGACAGCGGTCGTTCCGTAAAAAAAGCGTATATTGTGCGTTTGCATAGACGTATGACGAACAAAAAAAATTAACAGTAGGATTCAAGGTACAAAAATAAATAAAATATCCACTTTAATATGCTAAGCAATCTGGCAACATTCTTTTTCCAAGCATTTCACCCCAAAAAAGCCTAGCGCCAGGCCAGGGGAAATCTTGTATACCCGTTAGAAAATCGGTGCGTATCCGGCGGCACTGCAGATCGAATCCAGCACCTCCCGGATGCGAGGCGGATTCCTCTGACCACTAGGCCACCGCTTCGGTACTGAGAATGCCTGGGTACCCGCCGGTTTCCGTATATGTGTGCAAGCCATGGTACGGTGTGGTGCTCGGCTTTTCTGCATGCATGACTTGGAAAAGGAGCCTGCGCGTCTTCAACTCACAGCGACCGGTGGATCTCGCCGCATGTCTTAACTGAGCCGTAGCCCAGCTTCGCCATTTTTTCTTTAACGACTGTCGCGGATGCTTTGCGACATCAGTATCGGATTTTATTCCCACATTCTTCATGTACATTCTTATTTGCTTACGTAGTAGGGTGGCTTAATTGTAGTGGCCGGTTCGCAGGCGTAGCAGCAGCTTCAGCCCTGGTGCTCACCACTACATACACGCTACACGCTATACAGAAGGGAGTAAAAAGCGGAATAAGTTGACTTCTAGCACCCTACCTTTTATGAAATGGAGTGGGCTAGAGGACAGTTTACTCCCTTCTTACTCTTATATAGGCGTATTCATGTTTGTAACGCAGGAAGTCAACGCCGGTATGTACACGTTTGGTCAAAAGCATCCAGGACACGTTTTTAACTTTTGGGCCGTATTTTCGGGCATTTATGGCAGGCACCCTTGAAGCTAGAAGAGTTCCTTACGGTAAGGACAATTGTTTTCCTCGCCTTCTGGTAACTGGAGCACCTGGCGTGCTGTAGCTGCCCAACTGCGAGGCTAAAAAGGCAGTCCCTATGGCCTGAGAAATTTTGACCAAGGCTGTACGTCTCAGCGTTTCAGGCCAACGGCTGCCCACAGACTGAGGAAACGTAAGCGCTCGCAATGATGCTCTTGTTGTCGATTCCTCTTCTCATTTTCGTATAACATGTCTGCACGCCGTGACCATGAACGAAAAGAAAAAAAAAAAGCCTGCCCGTGCGCATCAACGACCTTGCAGTCGCAGTGCACGTGTTCTCGTCCGCTCGACTGCTCTTCAGAACCGATTTACAAAGCCGCAGACGGGTCCGAGGCCTGGCGCTGAATCAAGGAGGTAAGGGAGCGGCTCACAAAAGAGAGCCGGCGTCCTCGCACGTCACGAGGCGGCTGCCGCGATCGCGAAATGAACACGTCGCATTCACGCCTCATGTTCCGGGAGGCGCTTCGTGGCTGCGTCTTTGTTGCACGTCTTTGGCCGCCTCAGTCTCTTCCTGTTGCTGACCCGCTCGTGCTTTGAACAAACTAGTTCCGAGCGGACAGCGGGAAGCTGAATCCGAATCACCAGGCCGGACGCGTTACAACGGCGCGTCACTACGCTGCCGGCACCGGCCACACCCTGTTTCCAGTATATATCCGCTGTTTGCCCCATATTTTACAAAAGCTGCTAATCTTTCAAGTTGGGAGAAGCTCGAACAGGAGATTTGCGCTGAGAATCGGCAGTAGAAGGGCGCCAGCGTATTTAATGCTCAGGCGCAACTAAAGCTGAGTGCGCCAAATGCCCAGCAATGTGCTGAAAGGTTTCCTTCTCTTCACAGGCCCCACAGCCTGCATAGTGCCGGGCATTTCGCGGCTATAGGACGCTTTAATCATAGGCCGCTTTGTGCAGCGCCAAAGAAGCCGCTTGTTTATTTGTCGTTTTCTCTATTTACAGCACTCGCTTTTGATAGCGTTGCATGCAACAGCTGTTAGGCGCACCCGCAATGGTGCCGGGCAGACATTCAGTCTGGACGACGGGCTAACCCTGGCCGCCCCCTTCTCGCCCCTTTTCCTTGCCCCGTTCGTTTAGTGCAGTTGTGTTAACACGTTGTTGCTGTTCGCTGACCTCATTTCAGCCTCCCCTGTCTGTGCGTCTGCAAGCGTGCACGCCATCAATCATTCGCCCGGCGGGAGACCTCAATGCCACTA
Source organism: Amblyomma americanum (assembly GCF_052857255.1). NCBI lineage: Eukaryota > Metazoa > Arthropoda > Arachnida > Ixodida > Ixodidae > Amblyomma > Amblyomma americanum. The sequence goes on from NC_135497.1 coordinate 215,825,047, forward strand.
GGGCTTTGTCTTGAACCTCGAGCTCAGGCGAAACGGAGACCGTGCAGGAAATAAAAAAAAAAAAGATGGCGAAAACAACCGTACGAGACTGTGCAACCGTACCTTCAGTCCCATGTTTGCTACGCCAGCAAGCTCGCGACAATTTATTTACAATGGCGGTAGTGCTCATTAGAAGCATGGATTGATCGCCGCCGAGCACTGGTACGCGCAGACCTCTTTTCTCAAGGATTTTAAAGGGCGGGCGTGCTCAGACAATATGCTAGCTGATTCAATTCGTGATCGTGAGCTCTGGGAGTTCAGATGACGCGATACGCCTCACCTGAACCTTGGAGCAAAAAGGAAACAAACACAGCACTGAAAGGGCGAAACAGCATGGGGCAGGCAACGACAATGAGGGGGAAGTTGCTGGTGTGCACACAACCAACGTTGTCGAAAATATAATTTAACACAAGAGAGAGACTAAGTTGACTGGGTCACTGCCACTGGGAGCATAAAACAGACACCTTTCGAATTTCTGATGATGAAGGGCGCTTCTACGTTGCCGTGACTCTTCTTTCTATCCTTTTTTTTTTGTTCTTGCAGCTTCGCAGCTAGCTTACTATCTGGCACTACGCAGTTAGGCACGTCGCAGGTCGTATGCATTCCTAGAAATCCTACGGATGCTCTCATCCCTATTTCCTACTCTAGCATTTGCTTTCCTGCATGACGTGAACCTGCGAGGATAGGGTTGCATCGTGTGACCGCATTTGCAAAACATTTCTGCGTAAAGATGCTTCGTTATCCGTCTGCTCACTAAAGCAGAGAAAGCACGACAGAAAACGAGAGACAATCTGGACGCACTTTATAGGGGCACTTACGCAGGAAACGTTTTGTAGATGTCGCTTCTCGTTCTTACCGAGCTCAGGCAGTTCTACTTTAGATGAGTACTAGCGTCTTCCTCCTCTCATGCTGGTTCGACCTTTAATTCTCAATATTGTGCACGTTGACAGCACGGGCTCCAAAATCTCACGCTTCGTCATGCTGTACTATTCTGCTGAAGAGTCGGGGAAGTGCCAGTGCGTATCTGTGCACTGTTCTCCGATCGAGGTAAGTGACGAACCCTCGGATAGTACCGTTCGTGGTATCACGAAACTTCGTTTCTGTAGAGAACGACAGAGTATCTGAGTAGCGTCAATGCAATGGTGGCGTGGAAGTTGATAGAGAGATAGCAGACTGCATGACACTTCTGCTTTACCGACTGTGCAGTGCTTTACCGACTCTAACTCCATCAGCCTTTTGAACTGTTTTCTGCAGTGGCGATGGTGCATTAGCTGATAACCGCTCACGCGAAGCTGCACGCAGACACTGTTCGCACGCCTGCGTACAAAACATGCTCTGCTTGTTCGCTGTTCGCAGACAGCGGGTGCAGCTTCTTTGGCACTGGTCCGCGACACTAGCCATGGTGAGACCTCGACACCTCCGTACACCGTTCGGTCACTGCCAGGTTAGTCGTACGCACCCAGTGACGAAACTACAGCATCTGTGTCCATTCCGTAAGGATCACCTTAGGTTGAGAAGCACCTTGAAACAAAAATGCGTTGCGCTTCCTACAAGAGGTTGATGCGAGCTCATTTCGAACGTGATATCAAAATCGATTACCCAGTACAAGTACTAAATGCAGGAAGTTCAATTCAGTGGCATTACTGGTGTCTTTGTTTTTGTGGTCTTCCCTCGGTTCATTTTCACAGCGCCTGCTACTTTAAACACCGTCTCAGCCTTGCTTCCCCTTGTACTATCTTCTCATTAATCTACTCAGTGGCATGCTATCAGTTCCACGCAACCAGCGTTGAGTCGAAGAACGCAAGGGGATCAGCGCGAGCGCTAGCTTCCAATCACTCCTCAACGAGGCATCGAGAGCACGCCAGAGCCCACGGCGGGAAGCGCAAGCGAGCTGCTGCTGGCGCGTTCACTGCCGCCGAAACGAGGGCAGCCGTTTGCGCAGCTGTTGTTTTCAGAAGGGCTCGCGTATGTACTCGGAGAGTGGCTCAGGTCGGCGTCACTATTGACTTTGCCCGCTCTCCCTTTCGCGCTCTTTTTGTCTCTCAACTCTTTCCGGCGGAGTCCTTGAAAAACGATCGCTTCCCGTACGGCGGCATGCGACGGAGATGTGGTGCGGCTGTGCGTGCGCCAGGCGCGTTTGCCGGGTTCGCCGAGGGGTGGCGTCCGACCGGCGAAACCGCTCTTGCGGGGAAGACGAGGAAACCTTGGAGCTTATGGAAAATGTAATGTAAACATAACAGCCTTAAAGAGGCGATATAGTTACACCTGCCAAAAGGGTTTAAAAGTTAAGGTGTTCTGCAACGCGAAATGAGCACACTGAGACCGGAGAGGAGAAGCGCTACATGTTTGTGCCCCGCGGTAAGGATGTCAGGCTGAGGACAACTTGATGGATATTCAGAAATTAGCCCAACAAAGCGTGTTTCTTGACTGGGGTGCAAAAGTAATCTGCTCGCAATAAATAGTCCGCCAATCAAAATTAGAGGTGGTTTCAAAAAAGTGGCAATCTATAACTAGGCCGGGTATGGCAGATGTCTAGTGAACGCCTCCGGATTTTCGTTCCAAACCATCTGACCAGCTCCTGACCACCTGAGCTTCTTTAACATGAACTTAAATCTCGTCGCAAGGGTGCTTTTGCCTTTTGCTTCCATCGAACTGTGGTCAAGGTTCCAGGAGCATTGTGAGGTTAGGTACTTTTTTTGTAAACGTGACTACTCTTCCGCTACATTAAGCTACTAAACAGTCGACTATCCACTTCATTGCAAGAGCTGGTGTTCAGTTCCGTGTAGTGTTTCTCAGCGAAGCAACCTTTCCTTTTGTGTCATGTTATTCATTGACAACTCTCGCTCAAACATTTTTCTTTTAAAAAAAGAACACAAGTACAGGACGATGTCCAGATCCCTGAAAATGCTGAAAAACCTGGCACACTCAGCCCCGATACTACCAAAATCACATATTATCACTATGTCGCAGCCATCGGCACAGACAACAGCCAGTGTACTCATTTCAGAATCAGGTTCTTTTGAATTCAGCGTATTCATGATTATGAAATCGAAAACACTTCCTCCCGACCAGTAAGCTGGCGCTGTTACTTTTCACCACATCAGTAATATCAGTTTTTCCTCTTCCGTAAAGAAACCCCCTCTATCCTCTCATTTTAAAGCACTCTTGCTTCCTCATGCGGCCTAACCACAAACTGGCCCCATGTGCAAGCACTGTGTTCGCATGAACTCGGATACACTTCATAACCTAGGCACATAACCAGTTTATCGACCTCCAGGACGCCGGAACCTTCTCGCACCGAAGCTACTTGACGGCACCGTCGGCAATCTTAAGGCTACAACACACCGATAGCCATCTTCTAAGCCTCCGCTGCCAAAGCCTCACGTATCGAATAGCTGGTAACGGCCCCGCGCATAGTAATCTGTGCCACGTGTGGTCCCGGTGGTAGACGTTGCCGCCCACACGCACACCTCAGCTCGGACCGTGTGAAAGCACCGCGACACACACGCGCCACGGCCCAGCAGGGCTCCGCTACAACTCTTATCGCCAACGAAAATAGAGGCCGGCGTGTCCAGTGGGGTGTTGAACAGCGACACTGCGGCATTCAGACAGGGAGCCCGACACAGCAAAACGCGACTCAAACATGTCACTCTAAACGAACCAAGGAAAAAACTGAACAACGGCTAATTTCCCGCTTTTTCGAGGAATTATATCTGCCTCTAGCCGTCCAGAGACGCCGACATGCCACATCGTCAGAGAATGTGTTCGGTCACAGCGACCACAATCTTTTTCTTCTGCTGTCGGCACAAAAGAAAAAAAGAGATTCTGAGACCAACACCGTGGGCGCAAAAACACGCGCGATGAACATGGCTCTTGGACACCGGGCGCTATCTGTGCAAACCGGCCATCGCTGAAGACATGTTCTCGCATAGGCAAGCTTATTCTTAAACATCGGTTCTTTTTATACAGTTTGCAATTTTTTTTCGAGCCCAGCTGAGCACCGGGCACTGAAGAGTGCAGCAAACCACACAGACTAACGATAACCACTCGTACAAATATTCGCTTTATTCACAACGCACGGCCGTGGCTTGTATGCGCACCTGTATACTACCTGCGGTTAACGTGAACGTATGATTGCGGATGGCCGCTACGGAAGCGTCAAGCAGTAAACGTGCCAAGAGTCTGAAAAATTGTGGGATGGCCGCATCTTCCCTCTTGCAACGCATACAAGGGAAGAGCGAAGTTCGGCGCGAATGAATGGGTCAAATGAGAGACGGTTACAACGCCAGGTGTGCACCGACTCTTGCTCATAATGAAAAATAACACAATGGTAAGACGAGCAGAAACGTGTGAAACCCTCTCGCTATACTTTATACAATGAACGTTTATTAGCTCGCCTAGCCTTCCGTATTAATCAACGTTTCTTTTTCATGGCCCCCCTTCGCTTTTCGCTGAGAAAAACCTTGTCGTGACACACTGCTCTGCAGCGGGAGCATTGGAGCAAGATGCCTCCGAAAACCAGCATTCTAGGCGGGGCTGCTTTTCACGGCACTTGAAAGCGCCTTCTTGGTGGTTATGCCACGTTCTTGTACAATGCAAGTTGGGAGATGCTGCTGTCTGACGCCAGGGGAGAAGCCGTACGCAGCGAAATCAGCAGGTTACTCTGCGAAAGCCCGTCCTATGAGCCGGCATGGAGTAGCCTGATTGCACCACACTGTCTAGCCGGTCGGCAGGCGTGGATGCCTGAAATTCTGCAACAGCCCCAATTTGAGAAACTGTGGGCGTCAGTCTGCACTGAGTGTGGGAGCTTTTGTCGGGGCATAACGTACATTCGCAACGGTGACCTAAATCTAGCTAATTGCCGCGTGGGACCGAAGGGAACCAAGCAGCGGCTAGAAGACTAGAGAGTCCAATTTTTTTTAAAAAGATTTAGCGAAAGGAGGAATTGTGACCAAAAAAAAACTGCGCCATATTTTTTACCGTTATTGTTAGCCTTTTTTTCGCATACAGTTTTTTTCCCAGATAGTGACACCACCCAGTGCATTTCATATTTCACCCGTTAAACAATCGTCGCATTGTGTATCGCTCAGCACATGATAGCATATGTATAGCACGCGACGCGAAAATAAAAAGCTGAAGCTGTAGTGTGGGGAATTAGAAGTTGACCGATCATGCTGTTCTGCTCGACTGTACATAGACGCGATTAAATAACTGTGCGAAAATGCACGCACTTTGGCCTCGTTGATCCCTACAATGGCCATGCTCAGAGGCCATTGGGCAGGACCTGTGCGATGCACGAAGCGCGGGCCGTTCACCCTCACCTCATGCAACAGGCTGCGCAATTTGCCCTGATCTCACCATGTGAGAACACTGGCGCCGGACATTACTAAGCTTTTTTTTCGTATAATTTCGAAGGTTGGCTCGGTAACTGGTCAAGTAATTTTATGGTAATCATGGAAACATCTTTTAGCGCAAACATATTTCTAATGCTGTCAGGGCGAAAGTCGGACGCGTCAATAACCGCGGTATTTATTCAGAGACCGCTATAAACCGCCTTCCGCATAAACCTGTAAGCGAAATAGCGAAACGGATCGAATAGGTGAAATCAATGATGGCGATCGTACGTCAAAAACAAGCGAATAATGAAATAGCAAGGAAGTGTATGCTAATTAAGCTTCAATCGATGGGCCTTAAGCAAAAGTTGTAAACGCCCTCATTTGACGATCTCCTGGTGGGCCTAAAAAAAAAAACGAGGTAACAGCCCGCGAATATGTCCCTCGAAACGCGGGCAGCTGCATTCACTAGCAACCAATATTTATTGTTTCGGGCTAGGCAGCAATAACGTAGGAGAAAGAAAGGTATAAAAAAAGGCCGCACTAAAGTTCGCCGCAGGTCACTTTTAATACAGGTATGCATTAAACGTCTCCGCCCGATTGTTCTCGTTCGTGCGCTCGGGTCAGCGATGGCGCCATTTTCACGCGACTTCGCGAGGCTTCTGCGTCCGTCCACGTCGCTCCTAATGAAATCGACCAGTAGAAAAATCTACGAGAACTTCGGCCTCACAACGGGACTCGAACCCACGCCACTCCGAGGCGCAATCGGAAACATATGCTTCCCTGACGCCCTAAGAGGGTCACGCGCCAAATAAAATGGAAAATTTGGTCAGTTTTTTTTAAATTTTTCAGTTGTTTTCTCGTGGTCCTCATATCTCCATCTGTGACGTAGCAGAAATTAACAGCGAGATATAGCCGCCGCGGTGGCTCAGTGGTTATGGCGCTCGGCTGCTGAGCCGAAAGACGCGGGTCCGGTCCCGGCCGCGGCGGTCGAATTTCGATGGAGGCGAAATTCTACAGGCCCGTGTACTGTGCGATGTCAGTGCACTTTAAAGAACCCCAGGGGGTCGAAATTTCAGCTCTTCACTACGGCGTCCCCCATAGCCTGAGTTGCTTTTGGACGCTAAGCCGAAAAAAAAAAAAACAGAATAGGGAGATATGAGGCAGAAATTTAGAAGTCAATTTTTTTTACATGCGGTTGTCGAATCCCGCTACTGGTGTTTTTATTTTTATATCGGATACCTCAGGCCTTTGGATGAGGGCTTTACATGAGGGGCGCATAGCGGAGCGCCGACATTTTAGCATCGCTATGCATGAGCGTGAAAAGTAGAGATCAGAGCTTCCGCTGGTCTCGATGTCGCATTTCTCTGACCAAAAGCAAAAGAGCGAACGAGACGATAAACGAGGCAAACGACGGAATGAACTTAATATAAGGTTGACTTTTCTCAGCTGTCACTTTTCTTGCGTTTGCTACTGCTCATCCCTTCGGCATTTCGTAACCAACGACAGTTGAATGATTGTTCTTGTTCCGCATCAATGCTGAGACGTTGAGGAGTGCAATAAAGCTCTCGATTTTTCCGCGTCTACGTTTAATAGCTTTTGCAGGTTATTTTTTAAAGAAACGTTTACATGTAAATATGCATGTAAGAGATTAACTTTTTTATTTTCATGAGTATTGTCTGCGTAAAACAAAAGCAAACTAGGAGATTGATTGCACACAGCAGGGCTTTGTAAAGATACAGATCTCAAAAAAACTTCTGCGATATCTTATTGGTAATTACCGCCCTGGGGATGGCTTTACGAGAATGCTAATTGTAATTAAAGTTATACTGCTGCATTAAATTTGGTTACATTTCATATGTATATAGCGAAAATAGTTTTAATTACCGCGTCCCTTTAAACAACTCGGTCTTCGCCTCAACGTTGCGACCATCGTTTCTAATTAGTATTGTGTCCGAGCGCAGGCTGCAAGCGATGTTGCTGATCGGTGTCTCGTCCAAGCCTAGCAACAAACATAGGCCCAAACTTGCAGGCAATAAAAATATGTCCGCGACTGGCGAACGAGACGAGACAACGTATGTTCTGCATACACTAACCAAAAGCAACCATCTCTACTGTTCACGGAATAGAGAGAGATTGACACAGCGCAAAGGAACGATGACGAGAAGAAGAAACACAAGACAGCGCCCGTCCTGTGTTTCGTGTTTTTTCTCGTCCTCGTTCATTTGCGCTGTGTCAATCTGTTTCGCAGAAAGTATGAACCAACTGGCCCACACCAGAATCCTCTTAGCACGGAATAGAGAAGGCATACTGGTGTCATATGTTGCAAGCAGGTATGAACTCGACCATTGTGAGCGAATAGAGCGGCCGATATTCGACGGCGTGCAGCTGAGAGCACCACGTGGGCGATGGGGCAGCACATTCCCCTACAGCATTGACAGGCAGCCCTGAAATTTCTCCCGGCGTTGGCTGCGACAGCGAGAGCGGTCGCCATCATGCGATAAGCAAAAAAGTTGCTCGCGGCGTACCAAGCTAAAGAACGCCCAACCTTCTGCCACCGCACGCGACGCCCGCGGAACGGGCGTGCCCATCGGCGCGGCGACCGGACCATCGCGACCAGACCGGTGAGAAACTTGAATCGCTGCGAACCCGCGGCGCGCCTAATTCTCGAAAAGCTCGGCACAACGGCACACCACGGTGCAGCGCCCCCGTTGGTGCATGCGTGCACGCACGCATCCGGTGCCAGCAGTGCACGCATTCCAGCTCCGCAGCACACACGCGCGCGCGGCGACTGCGGAAGCGGCGGCGGCCCGCAAAGCGCACTGTCGCCGCCCGCGCAGCCCTTCGTCCTTTTTTTCTTCCCTCTCTCAAAGTCCGCACGCGGCTGCTTTGTTCGCTCGAGCACTGCGGCCGCTTCCTTCCTGCTGCGGCGACGTCGCGGTCGTGAGCGCGCACTCGCGCTGCCGTCGTCCGAAACTAAAACTCGCAAAGGAACGAAAATGAAGAGGGGGCCAGCAGCCATCACCGCGAGGGCAGCGCCATGGCTGGCTTCCTCTTTTAAGTCGGCGGTCCTGTGCGCTCGACCGCCCCATACACCGCAGAGTACATGGCCGACGTCTTCTTCGCCCCCATCGTCATCACGGCGCTCGCTGAGAAGCAGAAATGGCTCCGGTCGCCACTCTCCCTCCGTTCTGGGCTCCCCACTCGAAGCGTCCGCCGACGCCAACAAGGGCAGCAGCAAGAACAACAAATCGCCGAGATTAACCGAGAGCAATACGGGGGGAAAAAGAATGGGAGGCGGAGAACAAGGATCGCTCTCGTCCCTCTTTTGTTTCGGCGATGTGTGTGCGCGCGCTCGACGTTCACGCATAGCGTGCGTCTTTCGTCCGAAACAGGACCGACGGCCGCTCTCGGCCAGATGCGCTGCGGAGAAGGCATTCTTCGAGCGTGCACTACTCTCGCTCTCTCCTTCACAGTTTATTTTCATTCAATGTTATGTCACTGCCCCCTACCTCGAGCATGCACACACCGGAGGGCGGTAACGTGCGGGGTCGCTTTAACTCGGCGTGTCACACGTATACGGAGAAAACCTACACGAGACAGATAAACATTTGCTGTCCGCCGATTGCCCACTCCCTCCCTCCCTCTGAACAGACAAGTAAATTGAAATTCCCGTGTGTTCTCGTTTAGGTGGGGGTGAAGCTGTGTTTCAGCCTTGCTCGAAGCATTAAAACGAGCAGCGCAATCAGCCCGCGCAGCATGAGCCTGATCGTTGTCAAGGCCTCTTGACGCTTCGTTGCGCTAACAAATTTTTTTTCCCGTCCTCAATCAAAAAGGCAAGCTCAATATATTGCATCCCTTAAGAATTCCGGGTGGCACGCACTCGCGCGCATGAAAATGACCCTTCACACTTGCTACACACGAGCCCGTGCGAGCGTTCTTGCGAACATGGAATGGCATTCCTCGGGCACGAAGAATGCCGCTTACACCGATCGACCGCGGACAAAAGGCGTGCTTGTTCTTTGTTAGTGTGAACCACGTCCCAATCTGCAGTGGTCTTCCCACACGCCAAGTGTATACAAGTACAGTATTGCTAGTGTCATCCGAAGATGAGAACATCCCACTTCGTGCGTTCAGATGAAAAAAAAATAAGAACACACCAAACGCTTCCACCCTTTTGTCTCGTCACTGTTCCGCCGCTCAACCAGACCGCTTTGAATACGTTTTAGACACGCGTCCATTCGGTAAGCTATAAGATGAGTGCTCATTTTGTGCTTATAGAGGATTGTCCAGCGCCCCTTGTTGTGACGGACGAAAGCCGGGTGATTCATGAACCGTTTCAGCAATGACGCCCGAATACAAACCTCAACATCCAAAGTACGGTGTGCGATATACTTCCCTGGCGTATTTTCTGCGTTCCTGTCATACATATTTCGTGGTTCAAAAGAAGGGCCAAAATTCACAGGCCTGCGCGTATGCCGCCACAGGATACACGCTGAAGGCGCTGGCGGATGGCCAGTGACTTCGGTGAGGCCCCCACGTATCGCGTGATTTGCTACCGCACGGGTGCTAGCCGACCACGAAATGACCATATGTACTGTGCTTAGCATAGACTCGAAGAGGGAACGGAAGAAGCTAGTGAAGAGGAAGACCATCAACGAGTTAGCCGCAAAAGGGAAAGTACAGGAGTTTAGGATAGCGCTGCAAAACAGATATTCGGCTTTAACTGAGGAAGACGATCTTGATGTTCATTCAATGCACGATAATCTGACATCAATAATTACGGAGTGCGCAGTAGAAGTAGGCGGTAGGACAGTTCGACAGGATACCGGCAAGCTATCTCAGGTGACGAAAGATCTGATTAAGAAGCGCCAAAGCATGAGGGCGTCTAACCCTACCGACAGAATAGAACTAACAGTGCTATCAAAGTTAATAAATAAGAGCAAGGTAGCCGACATAAGGAAGTTTAATATGGAGAGAATCGAGCATGCTATAAAGAACGGAGGTAGCCTAAAAACAGTGAAGAGGAAACTAGGCATAGGTAAAAACCAGATGTATGCATTAAGAGACAAGCAGGGCAATGTCATTAGCAATATGGATAAGATAGTTAACGTAGCCGAAGAGTTCTCCACAGACCTGTACAGTAGCCAATGTAATCAGAGCGTTAATGAGAAAGACAGCAGTGCACAGCAATGCGTCATCCCGCCAGTAACGAAAGATGAAGTAAAAAAAGCCTTAGAAGCAATGAAAAGGGGAAAAGCAGCTGGGGAGGATCAGGTAACAGCAGATCTGTTGAAGGATGGAGGGGACATCGTGCTAGAAAAACTAGCCACCCTGTATACGCAATACCTTATGACCTCGACTGTACCAGAATGCTTGGAAGAATGCAAACATTATCTTAATTCATAAGAAGGGAGACGTCAAGGACCTGAAAAATTACAGGCCGATTAGCTTACTATCCGTTGCCTACAAAGTATTTACTAAGGTAATCGCTAATAGAGCCAGGACAACCTCAGACTTTAAGCAACCAAATGATCAGGCAGGCTTTCGTAAAGGATATTCCACAATAGATCATATTCACACTATCAATCAGGTGATAGAAAAATTCGCAGAATATAACCAACCTCTATATATAGCTTTCATTGATTAAGAAAAAGGATTCGACTCAGTGGAAGCCTCAGCAGTCATACAGGCATTGCGTAATCAGGGGGTAGAAGAGCCCTATGTCAAAATACTGGAAGATATATATAGCAACTGCACAGCTACTATAGTCCTCCATAAAGTCAGCAATAAAATTCCAATAAGGAAGGGCGTCAGGCAAGGAGACACGATCTCGCCAATGCTATTCGCCGCCTGTTTACAGTAGGTATTCCGAGGCCTGAATTGGGAACAGTTGGGAATAAGAATAAATGGCGAATACCTAAATAATCTGCGATTCGCTGATGACATCGCCTTGCTGAGTCACTCCGGAGGTGAACTGCAAACCATGATCAATGAGTTAGGCAGGCAGAGCAGAACGCTGGGTCTAAAAATTAACATGCAGAAAACTAAGGTAATGTTCAACACCCTAGCAAGGGAACAACAGTTCACAATTGGCAGCGAGAGCCTGGAAGTTGTGAAGGAATACGTCTACTTAGGGCAGGTAGTGACAGCTGATCCGGATCATAAAAGGGAGATAACTAGAAGGATAAGAATTGGGTGGAGCGCATATGGCAGGTTCTTGCTGATCATGAGTGGCAGTTTACCAATTTCCCTCAAGAGAAAAGTGTACAACAGCTTTATCTCATCTTACCGGTACTCACCTACGGGGCAGAAGCGTGGAGGCTAACGAAAAGAGTTCAGGTTAAGTTAAGGACAACGCAGCGAGCCATGGAAAGAAAAATTATAGGTGCAACGTTAAGAGATCGGAAGCGGGCAGAGTGGGTGAGGGAACAAACGCGGGCTAATGACATCCTAGTCGAAATCAAGAAAAAGAAATGGGCTTGGGCAGGGCATGTAATGCGAAGGCAAGATAACCGCTGGCCCTTAAGGGTAACGTAGTGGATTCCAAGAGAAAGTAAGCGTAGCAGGGGGCAGCAGAAGATTAGGTGGGCGGATGAGATTAAGAAGTTTGCAGGCAAAGGGTGGATGCAGCTGGCAAAGGACAGGGTTAATTGGAGAGACATGGGAGAGGCCTTTGCCCTGCAGTGGGTGTAGTAAGGCTGATGATGATGATTATGATGATGATGATGACTGTGCTTTACGAGTCCGGGCGCAGAAGGGGCATATATCCGTCAGAAATTAGGAAGTACGATTCAGCATGACGTCGCGCTAAACCACGCACCTCCATAAAACGACTTCTCAATCCGGAACCAGATTCGGCTGTTCATGCTATGCACGATGCAAATACAGTCGTCTCTAACTTACCGATAAAATTCTGAATCCAGCTCCCTCCCCTCCCAAATGAAAGTTGATGCGGCCTCTCATGCTCATTCCTCCAGCCTGCAGTTTTCGCCGCAGCAAGGGCCATGTCCTCGTTCAGCTGGGCTGTCCCTGGCGGCTTGCACTACGCTTTACAGTGCGTTTGATTATGACAACATTCTGTGCATAAACTTTCTTTGGCAAAATTGTGGCAGATAGCTTTAGCTTTGTCTAGCTATAGTGCGACATGTCCAAGGCACATGAATTGCATGCATTCCTTCCGTTTATGAAGAAACCTTCTACACCGATGCTTGCACAGTCGCATAGCTCGCCATGCTGGGTTATAGGCACCTCGGGCCGGAGGCCGCACACCCCGCAATAGAGAAATGGATAATGTACAGCGCAGGAGCTCTTTAAAAATATCGCATTCAGAGAAAAGGAGAGAAGAACGAGTGACCGCGCAAAAGGAATCGAGGAGAAACGCTTTCGCCAGCGGAGAGCGATTCCGGGCAGCAGGGCAATGCCGGAAGAAGAAGCCGCGCGTACGCTCACGAACTGCACCGGACGAGGCGGAATTCCTTCGCAACGACCCCCCCTCCCTTTAGGCAGAAGCGGAGCGCGCGCGTAGTGAAAGCCGCGGGCGGGAGGATGCGGCCACGGCACGGAAGGAAGTGACAGCCCGGCCCGTCACGATGCCGGCGTGCCGCGAGCTGTCGCTGATCGGCCACAGGAAGGCTATTTCGGCGGTGCCTTTGCCGCTTGCGTCGCCCGCGCAATACCGCCCAACGAATTTCGGCCGCTTTCTTCTTTACACCGACTCTCCCTGCCGCGGCTCCGTGGTCTCTGTTGACTGTTGCCACTCGCGAGTCCTCATTGTTTCTTTTTTCCTTTTTGTGTCCCGCACTTGATGCTCTAGTTTCCCTTTTTTCCATACTGTGGCTCGGTAGGCAGCTCTTAACGATGCGGCCTAACGGTTCCCGGGTGAAAGTTGGCTAAATGATGTCCGCGCCAGGGCAATATCTTTCCCGCGGCCATTCAGCCCTTGATCACGTCCGCGCTCTCCGTGATTTTTATTTCCGGGAACGCGCACGACCGCTTTTTGAACGGGGCGTGCGCCGAACGAGAAAACGCTTACCGGAGCCACTCTATCAGTTCTCTGTTCTTTTTATACTCCGCAGCTGAAAGAAGAAAGTATTGTTCGCTGGTTGCTTGCCCTTGACCATACTTGCGAGCCTTTGATGTGCTTGGCGTAGGTGCAAATAATATCTTGACGGAGATTGCTTCGCGTTTCTCAGTTTCGGCGTCGTCCACCTGGAGTAAGATCATTCCGGACACTATTTTAGTCTTTCGCCAACGTTTGGGAGGCAGTGTTGTCTAAAGCAATGAAATATATGAGTACCTACAGACAATCGCACACAAGAACCGACTAGCGGCGGTAGTTTTCCTGGGAACCTTCTATGACAGAGGTATTGAACCGCGACATAACACTTTTTTTTCCCCCATAGGCTGGGAAGAAGGAGCAGAAAAGCAGGAACTGTTAGCAACCGACCCGTCACGATAAAAGGTTCGGCAATATGAAATAAGCCATCGCTTCCAACTCCTAGCAGCGCTGAAAAAAATGCGCATCCATCAGATGAAACTATATTCTAAAGCGTTCCCACCGAATTCGTGTCGGCATTTCTTCGCACAAGCAGTATGGAAAGTCTTTGTGCTCGTTCATTTCTACTGTCTTGAAAACAAGTGACTCATTATTACATTATCCTGATCTTAAAAATTAAGTAACAAGAGTTTAATTATTTTAATTTACAGAGCTATATCCAAGCTCTAGCCACAATTATGAAATGAACTTGCCTGTGAAAACTAATTATGCGTTGGTTACAGCAATATTGAATTAAAAAAAAGCTGCCTCTGAGGAAAAGTATTTCTACTCTGGTTTTTCTGGTTTACGGTCCACATAACCTGACGGTTTCCACAAGCCTCCCTATCAGCCTACAGTGCTGACTTCCCGGGGAGTTTTTGGCAGGACATATCTATAAGTTAATGAACATTACCACTGATGTTGGATTCGATTTCCCGAATCTTGCACAAATTTCTCAAATTTAGAGGAGCTATTTCTTCCGGCAGGCCGATACACTGAAGCATGAGCTCTCTACTCGAGCCACCATCATCGCTGCACGCTTGCCATGAACTCCTTCACTTCATACTAAGAGACCAGACAACCTGGTTGGGGCACTGTCGACTATGCGCCATTGGAACGCTGCTGCGTTCCCAACAGTGAGCTTCAGAATAGCATACACACGCTTATGCGCGCTATACGCAATCACTCTGGGGAACGTACGGGTTACATTACCCTAGAATTTTGAGTTTAACGTATGCGAACGCAAACGCATGATAACGCAAGCTACAGGGATAGCATAAGGCCTTTAAAACAGAAAACATCACTCAATCTTACGAACGGCTCATTCACCAAAGGAAACAAAAAAGTGAAAATTTATCGGTCACTCATTGTGTTACAGGTGAGATTAGATGAAGCGAAAAGCCAGTGCGTAATTTACTGGCAATAAACTGGCAGAAAAAATCCGTTTTGGAGCGAGCGGCCATCGCTCTAAAGGGTGTTGTGATGTTGGCAACGCATCTTTTTTTGCGTACGCTATACTGGCAAAATAAAGCTCGCAACCCGAACGTTCGCAACAGCAGAACTTTCGCAACAACAGAACGTTGTTTCTTAAGCTTCACAATCGTGTTGACAGATGTTGTTTTTTAAGCTTCACAATCGTGTTGCTTGCCCCTGTGTACGCTAAACGACAACTGCATAACGCTGCTGTGAGCTTTGTTGTGGGCGGCCGACAGGTTCTCAGATCCCACGGTCCAGAATAACAGTTGTGTTTGCTGACACTATGCGATAAGGAATAAAATTGGTTTTATGATTGTTGAAATTCTTGTTGAATGACTTTCAACACTCCGTCTGTGTTTACATCAATATATCTTTATGACTTCGCCAAAACCAAGCTTAGGCTCTAAGGCGTCTAGTGATATTGTTGTAGCACCCCTGTAAGTCCAATTTCTGAAGCGGTGTTGCGTAGAATTTCTCCCACGTTAGAGCAGAAGCAAACATGGTGGGTTGTGTATTTTGGCAAAGGCTGTGCAACAACGTTCCGTCCAGGCGTGGATAGGTCAGGAAGTTTCGAGCATGACCTAACGAGAGCTCAATTAACAGCTCGGTTATGCAAATACTCAGGACCGCGTTTATCCAGCGCAACACGCCAAGAGTGGCCCATGCGATAAAAACAAGGGACCAGAAAAACCTATGTTGGTTTGGTGATGATCATGTTTTACGGATCAGTATCTTTTACATCAGTTGCAAGAAACAGGCCCGCGCTCCTTCATCCAGTCAACATCTAATATGCAAACAGTTCAGCGGCAATCAGTTCAGATTAAAGAAATCCGGACAGGCGCGCGAAACGCTGGTACAACTGATGCACAGATATAAGTACTGGTTGCCCAGATAAGGTCATGTATTCTATCGAGGGTTTGCTGCTCGCTATTACGTTTGCCTCATCTTCCAACCTCCCGTACTGGATAACGTGGACAGCCTATACGCTCCTACATCTGTGCGGCTATGTATGCAGTGTGCGCCACAAGTGGTCAAATACAAATACCACGCTTATGAAGGCATGGGAGCTCTTCAGTGTCAGCTATAGTGAGGTTGGGCCTGGACTGTTACTCAGGCGAGCTTTGCAGTGCGGGCGAAAGAACTATATGTGTGAAAATTGGACGTGCAAACCCGAGAAGGCGTCTCTGCATCGAAAGCAGGGATTGGCCTGCGCGCGCATTTTTGGCGATTCCCGCGTTTCATGAGGACGCAGATAAATGAATGGCTCCCTCGAGTAGTACCGAACTCCGCGCCTCGGAAATCACGCAAGCACGAGGATTATTAGCGTCCATCCACCTGACGACAGCGGACGAGGGGACCACGCGACGAGCAGCGCCGTCGCCCAGAAGCCGCTCCTGGCTGCCACCCCTCCCTCCTCCGCACAAACGGCAGCGGCGAGGAGCGGACGCGGGCCACGACTGTCCGGACGGGGGGCGCGCCGGGCCTGCGCGCTTTCGCACGCCTCTGCGAGTGTCTGGGCCGCTCAGTGGGAAAACGGGCGGCCGGGTCGGCTCTGCTGACCACCGCAGCGGAGTCACCGACAGTGGCGGCTGCTGCCGGGAGGTTGAACGACCCGCCGGGCGCCGGCCGGAAAAGCGTTCCAGACGCGCGCCGTGCATGTTATGTAACGCTGTTCACAGCGATGGATGTTTGCTCGAGAGCGCGCTCTATGAATCGCCATCACTGGTGTAGTAGGCGCTGTGCCTGAAACAGCAATGAAACTGCGAGAGGCCGTCCGAATCCGCCACTGCAGGGCGCATATACAGTCGTACCTCACTATTACGGACACTTTTGTTCATGAATCAAGAGTTGGACGAAAACTCGTCTCGTCGGGGTGAATCATGAAACGTGACATTAAAGGCGCCGACCACAGCAAAGAAAAGAAAGTGGTCGGCGTCTTCAATGTCACGTTTTACCCTTAGGTTCCCGAGCAAGGCTACATGTTCATGAGGCGAGTCATCCATAATGACGAAGTGCAAACGAAAACAAACCAAAGCATTCCGAAAAAAATTACGGAGCACGCTTAAGACTACTTACGTACTTTGAAAGTGAAAGCATCAATTTTTAATTTATATTTTTTCCTTCCTTTCTAATGACACACCTACTCATTAGCAAGTCGTAACGCAACGCATACACTAAATTCACCTTTATCCGCCTGAAAGCAAAGCGTTTTGGTGGCAAAAGGGCTGCGTGTTAGCCTCGCAATCTGGAGTTGTTAGGCTTAATTGATTCCCCGCACCTACGGAATCATTTTTGTTCTTTGCTGATGATGTCATTGGGAGGTTTTGTGGACCACGTTTCTTGGACGCCGGCAACGACGCGGGGATTCGTTGCTAATGGGCCTTATAAGGCTTTCTGAATGCGGTTTTCAAAATATCGCCAGCTGCAGAGTTCTTTTTTTAGCATTTCATGCAATACAGAAAATAGTAAGGCGCGTCGACTGGGCACCTTAGCATTGTAAAGCATGAAATCTCAAGAAAAAGAACCGCACTAAGGCATTTTCACTTTCGCGCTGCCTTTCGCTGGTGCCTGCACTCAAAATACAGCAATGGAAACGTTTGGCTGAGCCGGTCGAGATTTTGTTCCAACGCGACAAATATACATGTGTTTCAATGGGCTCTTTGCATTTTAACCCGGTCAGGCGTCCGAACAGCGAGTTTCTATATTAACGAGACGTGAAAATATTAAGAAAATTTGGTTCACAGAAAAACTGTCAGTAATTCAAGTCGCCTACATAATAAGGGTCGTGTAGACGGGGCACGACTGTAGTACATGCATAGATGACTGTAGGTGGATTAAGCTGTACGGCGTAGAGTGGACAAACCGTCAAGTAAATCAGCTTCTGCGCTAGCCTGACGCTAGTCCTGCAGTTTTATTGGGGAGAATGTAAAGGTCTAACTAGCGCAACAATGTGTGCCTGTCTCTGGGCAGGAAGCTGACTCAAAACTATTCTACTCCGCGCCACAAGCTACGTATTACCATGCCCACTCGTCTTTTCTTTGGTGATGCGGGACGCCCGTTTTGCAGGCCCGTTTGGTTCGCCCGCGTGAAATTTATAGTTACGTAGGCTCTACTTTTTTTTTACGTGAAGTGTGCCATGAGGCATAAGTTGAGAAAGAAAGAAAGAATACAGGAGATAGAAAGCTAAAAGAAGGAGTGAAGACCAGCCCACTGAGGTAGTCGCAGAGGTTGCCTGACACAATCTGTCCGTCATCGGCGGCGTGAAAAAGATCTGCCAGCAACTGACAGATGCCCTCATTGTAGCGCTGCACCGGACATTTGTGATGTGCGGCACTTGTTGTGGACGTGCCCAGCGACGGCTCCTATTAGAAAGCGGCTTCTCAGCGAGGTGGGCCTGCGTTGGAACCGCGAATGTGACTATGAGAAGTAGGTTCTACTTAGACGCGTGACAGCTTCGTGATAATGGATCCCAACTCTGTAAGAGCAGGCACAGCCTGTCAATGGTGCGGGCGTTGTGCAGAGCCTCTTGCTTTGGGTAGCGGGAGTCGTTGCTTCGAAACTGGTGCAGCACATACGACTTTTCTCTTTCATTGTGCTTTGATCTCAATCACGCTGCTATAAGAGCAAACACGGAGAAAGTCGCTCCAGCAACACCACCGTGAAAACAGGCTTCAGTTGAAACTGTATTATTGCGTAAAGGCTATTTGGAAGCGCCATTGCAGTACTGCGGGGCAACATATGTGATAAAATGTAGCGGAGGAAAACCGGGGTGGGTAAGCCTGTTCACAGTGGCTTCTTCTGGATAGCCCCCACTGCAAAATATGATGAGCGCACTACGTGGTTACGATTAAATTTACATGCCGACAGCTTAGATAGTCCCTAGTGGCCTTCAGCAACAAGGCGACCGAAGGCCAGTGCACCAGAAACTTTGAGACCATAGTTATTTGTGCAGCCCACGTATTGTGTGCATGACAGGGGGAAAGGGAGCGGATGTTGAGGGTTCACGCCTACATTTGATGCAGGATGTACTGTCGGTGTCAACCAGCAAGAGAGAGGGCGGGAACGATATCCAGTAGAGCCCACTTGTAACGAACCTGACCGTCGCGCGGATTGCGTCCGTTGTATCCGAGGTTCGTACTCAGTGGACATTCCATGTCACAGCCAAAAATGCAGTCACAGTGTGTTTATTCAGACTACACCCTACTGCGGCTCTTTCCAAGCTCCCTATAGCAGTCACATGCCCCACAAGCTGCTTTAGAGACGCGATATTATGTAACTAATGGCAGTGGAAGCCTCCACGACCGTCGCTGGTTGGTCGGCCTCCTCGTCATCGTCAGTAGATTCCTGCAAATGGGAGAGTGTTCGTACTTCGCGTGCTAATATTTTCGACAGTGCATGGCTCTCCAATGTAGGCGCCCTCACCTGCACAAAAGAAGTCAACCCAGGCGACATCAGGTTGGGCTAGCTGGGCACTGACGACGCGTTGCCACAGATATAGATGCTTTCGATAACGGGGGTGTTCGACAGCGTACTCCATCGTTCCTTGGATCACAAACTATGCCTTACGGAAGCAACTGCTGATGCATGCCTCACTCAGTTCTATCCACGCAAATTTATCCCATGGCGGGGAACAGAGCCACCTGAACTGGAACGTCGGCACCTTATCAGTCAATAGCTGTCAGTATGCACTGGTGACGGGGTTCCTATATAATACCTTGAGTACGCGAATTATGTCGATGTCAAGTGGCGGGTCTGGCTTGCTGCGCTCGTTGGCAAAAGAGCGTGGTCACCGCAGTCAGAGAAGGCAGCGCGTGGTGCGCCTCATAGTTGTCGAGCACGAATAGGATGTTCCAAATTTTTTTTCAAGCCACTCTGCGAACAAGTCGCTAATCGATGCCAAGTGGTACACTCGTAGAACAAAATGCCGCGCATCGTCCAGCCCTTTCTGTCATGCGCACGAGACTGTAGCTTCTAAAGCACTGCGCCTTGCTAGTCTTTCCGAGGACACACGGCGGCCGCTGGTCGCTGTCTGCCATGCTCGGGCATTGAACGATGCTAACTCGGAGCTTACTGCACTTTTCACCAGCCCCCTTCATGGCATGCGTTTTAGACGGTCGCATCTGGCAAAAAGCTTCTCCGGCGTTTCATACAGACCGTTTTTTTTTTATTGGGGGGTTGCGTTGTTTTCGTAGAAAAGGGAGGAGGTGGCGTCACGGCGGCTTGGAGGTGCTCGCCGCTCTCCGCTCCTGAGAGAAACGGGGGCTTTTTACTCGAGGGCCGAGTTCACGGCGCCTCCTCGTTCGCTGTAGCCGAGTTGCGCAGCCGCGCTTCTGCGCTGTATCTGAGGTGCAGTGAGAGCTAAACACATACTTTCGCATGACTACTCGCTTTAACTAAGTCAGAAAACTACCGCTTTCTTTTTTTTTTTTTGTGGCGGGTTCACATATCAATGTCGTTCGATTTACTATGTCCCAAAGGGTTTTTTTTTATTTTCGCCAATATTCATTCGCTTTTCCTCATTTACTTAATTTCCTTTTCGATAAATGCGAAATCATCATTCTGAGCCCTGCCCTCTTCTACACGCAGCACCAGCTAATACGCCGTAACGCGGGACAACTAAGCCCGACTAAGCTAGACTGAGCTTTGCGTTGTCTCGCTCTAGAGACAAGCGTCAGGCCGTAATGTCACGGAGCAGCGGCGGCGATGGCATCAGCAGTGACTTTCCTTGTGTTGGCAAAAGGCGGGACCGTCCGCATTCGGTGTGCCACGCCTTCCTGTTTTTGAGCATAATTGGGGACATGTCGACAAATTGTGGTGTGGTTGCCTGAGCCGCGGAAAAAAAAGTGGCATAAGTTTGCACAAGTTTATTGCGGTCAGACAAGGATGAAAGCGACGGGCAGTTGCCGTGGAGTGGGACAAGTTCGGCGACTGATCGGCTTCGCCGCTATAGCACTGCATTTCTGCATAGAAATAGGATCAGTTAGTTTGCGCCTATCAATCCGTATGGTTGCTCTTCACTTGCGCGGCGAACAGTGCAAGAATCAACGCCTGCAACTCGTTCGCCTTCTGTCGTGCTTTTAGCATGAGAAGTTTAGACGCGATATTCCGTGTTCGCGTGGTCGTAGGTTGAACGCAGGGGGGCCGTTTTCAGATACCAGTCACCCGGGCTATGAGCCGAGGATTTCTTCGCGCAAAAAAAAAAGACAAAACAGTTGCTGCCAGCCTCCCTGGGCGTTCACAGCAAGCCGCTAGGAGCGACGTTTGAAGCAATGCCTGACTGGAGTAGTAGTCCGTATGACACGTACTTTTTTCTAAGTTTTCACTTTCGCGAGCTTCAACCAGTGTGTCTTTGCAACACCCGTCCTAGAAAGTGAATGAACGTGGCTGGGATCTCGGCAAAGTGACGCAGTGTTATTTCCTAGATTATCTTAATTTTCCAATCACAGGTCGATCAAACCCTGGCAAACACAGCAGACACCACACAAAAAGCCACACTGGTCAAGCAGAAGGCACGCACTTGTATGCAAATTATTGAATATGAGGCAGAATGACTTGAGAGATATTCAGCTCAGCAGAGTGAACATGAATTTCGCTTTAATTTCGGATCAAACGTCTATGTATGCGCTTGTACGGCTCTCGCAACGAAAAGACAGCAAAAAGAGAGCATTCTTGCGGATTTTACTGGGGGCGTGAGACCTCGGCTCCTGCCACAGATGTCGTTTCATCAAGCAAAACAAAGCAGTTAAGTTCGCTGCTCACTCTACAAAGTTCTAAAGACAAAAGAGATCACATTTTCCTCATTAAAAGGTTCTGTATGACTTAAGCGTCCAGTATTTTCCCCGTTCTCCGGAGTGAAGTGGCTCGGAGGAAATCGAAAGTGCCTCATAACGTTCGTCATGCGAAAATGCTGCTTCGCGCCGTCCTACTTCTTGCACTAGCAATCGAGTACGCTGTATCGGCCTGGAAGTTGAGAACTGCACACGAGTAGTTTTTCTCCGTACCTGATGCTTTCTCGGTTTCATTTAACTCGTCTTTGACACGTAGTCGCCCGCCGCAGCCGCGCTGTTACCTGCTACCAACAATGCAGCTGAGAATAAAGCCGATGCAGCGCTCCGCCTGGTAATTCCGTCTCGCGAACACGTTGAAAGTGCAGAACTACTGCCCCGGCATAAACAAAAGTGTTCACAACCACACACGACGCGCACGATTTTCAATATTCGCACAGGCGAGTTGGTTCCGAAGGCAGTGCTGCTTGGCGCAGTGTAGGCATGCTGCATTTTTGGGTGCACCCCGCGTCGCTGCTGATAGCAGCGCAGGCTTTGTTTATAAACATGACGCTTGTCTATACGCAGAACACAACGTGGTTCCGCTCACGAAGATACTATTTCGAGTGGTTGCGTTCACTTCGGGAAAATCGTGAACACTTTCGAATTATACTCTAGCCACTAACTTCGAACAAGTCATTGTCCCGTTGCGGTGTCTCAGGACCTATAGGCGCCCTGCTGTCGAGCGGCAGTTCACTGGTCGGATTGCTAGCGACAATTACGAATGCATTTGCGCTGGTATTTTGGCGCGCTTGCAGAACTACCCAAGATCGCGAAATCAATTTGGAGCCCTACACTGCAGCTAGCCTCATAGCTTGCATAGTTGCATAGCTTCGACGCATAAAACGCTCTGGATTAATTTAGACCACTCGGGATTTCTAAGCGTTGTGCGTTGGGCGTCTTTGTATTTCGCGCCCCTGCAAATACGGCTCCGCTGCATGTGGTCGAACTTGAGACTTTGGGATGAGTAGTCGAACGTCTAAGCCACTGACCAACCGCGACGGGGAAAACTACATAACTTGTCTGTCCATCCGTATATACTCTGTGTAAAACTAAATGCAAGTTCCCAATGGTGTGCAAATTTCTTCTAAAAGTAGTTAAGGTTGTTGGTAGGAAAATGGCTGAAATCGTACGCCTGCTGAATGGGCTTCTGTAGTTCTGGTTACTGATAAAGTAAGAATCTGTCCTCGAAATCATCTGCGTGACCTTGGGAAGTGTGCTTGTATGACGTGTGTCCCTTCTAACATGAAGTTCATTTACTGCTGTCGTATCAGCACGGAGAGAAAATAATTGCTCGGCCCAATTCAAGACTGCGCATGACGTCGATGAAGATTCTGCGCAGCGACTTCAGGGGCCTATCTCAAGTTGGAGGTATTGCTATCAGTGCCGAAAAAAAAAACTGCAGACCCTTGACGCAAGTTCAGCGCTGAGCCACTGAGCCTGAAGCGGCAAAGGTGGTTGACACGTCGGCATGCCGCTGAAGCAGCACCGATACCGAGTACGCCGTTCCCTGGCACTCTTCAGTGCTGCCGTATAGTGTCACGCGCAGAGTGAACGGTGTCGGATCGGGATACTTCTCCGGGGAAGCCTCGCGTTGCTCTTGTATAATGACACAGCCACAATTAGCGGCACTCACTTTATTGCTCGCCCTGCCGGTGTCGACGCTAGCCCAAGTAAGGTGAGGCGACTCGCTTGTTTCAAGAGTAAGACATGAGAGAAGGAATACGGCGGAGTGAATACTTGATCTGGTCAGAAGGATAGTCCATCAGACTTCCAAGCTGTGTAACAGCTCGAGTTTTCTTACCAAGTGTAACATGTGAAGTTTTTGGGATCAAAAGCACAGCCGGGACTTTTTGTACTATTTTCTTTTTCCTTCCGAAGGTGTTTAGATATCGCCGGCGTGCTTCTCCAGCGGTGTATACGCTGCCTTTCTCTGCAAAGCGGTCCCTTGCGATGAGGGTGGTGCTGGCTGTCTTTCCTGTCATAATCATTTTTTTTTCAATCAATACGCTTTGCAACGGCTTAGGTGATAACTAAGGTTTGGCCTTTTCAGTTTTTGTTTTTTTTTTAAATTCGGCTGTTTTCTTTTTTTATTTCCTAATACGTTTTTTCGTTGTTGTTTTTTCGGCGAATGTTATTTTCTACGGATGAACTACCGCGTTTTTTTTCGGTGCGGTCAAAGATCACTTAAAGTTTGTTTTTTTTTTGCTTTTTTGACAACATTAGCATTCGATTGGCAGTAATTAACGCACTAGTGATCGTTATACCTATAGGAGTGCCTGATTGCACGCGGAAATGCTGTCTCAAGTAAAATATGAAACAAAATTTAAATGACAGACCCGTCGAACAAAAACGAAAGTGGAAGATGATTTCTACAAAATGGGCTGCCATGTTATCGCTGGCTTGTTGAGCAAGACCAAGATAGCCTGTGGACTCACGTGGCCTCCATATTGACAACAGCGATGGAACTGCCGCTGAATCAGTGCGGTAACCAGGAAATGGCATCTTTTCGTGGCTTTTATGCATGACTTCGAGCAGCCTTATAAGAAATAGAGAACCGTGCTTAACCAAGACTGTTGTAAGCGGGTGATGGCAGTTAATACGGCTACGCTAGCAGAGGATGTTTGGCGACGAGGTAGAACCTCCCAGTTTGCAGAGGCGTGGAAGACAGCGGAACGATACCTAAAGATGCACAATTGCGCTAATTAATCAAACGGCACACCGTCTCACTACGCCCCTGTCTTCCGCACATTGTTATTTCTTGCGTTTCGCTGAGTGCAACTTCTACTCGATAGCCTGTTCGCTGCTGCGCCTATGTCAAGAATTCTGACCTTTTTAGATTAAAACCGATTTTTAAAAATTGTATTCGGTGTACTTTTAGCGTTTTGTTTTTCCATTTGAACCGAAAAGTCTAACCATCCTGGTGATAACTGGCTACATGTCTTACGGCTGCTATATCATCTGTTGCTAAGGCAGCTGCGTGCTTCTGGGATGGAAGTATTTGAGGCATAAATGTTTTCAAGGAGCCACAAACCCCTTGACGATCCGTTGTTTTCTACTGCTGCTTTCCGCCATACATTCACGAAATGTACGAAAAAAGGACTGTGGGCCGAAAAATGTAGGCGCGGTTGAGGTGTCCAACGATATATGAGACAGATACTGCGCCATTTTCTTTCCCCAAAAACCAATTTAAAAATTTTAAAAAATGAAAGCATATTCGCAGGAAGCAGGTAGCAGTGACGAATGTTACCTTCATTTTAAGAATGGAAAATGGCGACTCACCAGGCAACCTTTCATGGATTACTTCTGTAAGATATGCCAAAATTATCATATCTCAATTTATGATAAAAGTGTGGGTTTTTCTTCAAAAACTGCATCTTTGATTTCAATGCAGTTACCCACAGTTTCCCAAACCTCATCTGTGAACACAGAATTACAGCGCTTTTTCTCTCTTCTCGTTCTTGTACAAAACCGCAAGGTTGCATGTGCTGCATTCAGGTACTTCAACGACGCCATCTATACCACTATCCGTTGCCCCATGTGTCGTGGCAACTGCGGCCTGACGTAAAGCCAACTGAAACCAACGTTGCGTACCTATTGGTTAAGCGGTCATTTATGTGGACACGAGCGCACGAGGTACATGACGTCCTCGCCATTTATGCCATAAATTGAGCTGCTTGCGACACGCCTTAATTTTCACGCGTCAGTTTTTCTCACTGTCGTTATTAGAAGCACCAAGTCGCTCTCTTGAAGCTCGCGAATCAACCCCGCGATTTCCTTGCAAGCAAGCCCACCTTGCCTTCACGCTCCACCTCACTGCATAGCCACACAACTTCTAAAACTGTGCAGTGTTCTGCAATATATGACTGGGACGCAGCACTTGGCGATGCACAGAAAGCTGTCGAATAGTAATAGCCCAAATCCTTGGCTATAGTCGGATGCATTTAAAGAACGCAGCTCCGAATATCTTTCAAAGAAGGACCTCCAGCCAATGGTGTCGACCAGTTCTCATGACATCACCGTTAATCCCCTAGCGAGAAATCGCAGGTGACTGGCAAGTGCCTCCGTGAAATGGAATTAACCGCGACGTCATGAAAATCGATCGACGCCATTGGCTGGAAGACATGCTTGAGGGGCATTTGCCGCTGCCTTCTATTCTACTATGGTCGCTCATCACGATCGGGTTGCTCGCGGGAGCTGGTCATGATCGCGAAACACATACTTACGAAGGAAAAGCCCTGTGAATCGGTCCCCAAAAGCACTAAAGCACATCCGGATATTCAGAAATCAATGATGAGTGTGTGTAGGAATATGTGGCGTGCGCATTTAATTCGCTGCATATTTCAGAGTGCCCCTTCGACGAATGAGGTCCGTTCGGGAAACTTTCGAAGCATTTGGAATACCGTCCGCTACTCTCGAAAGTGGTGTTGGAAGAAGCGAGGTGTGTGTGCAACCACTGAAGGACTACATGGACGTAAGTATTGCACACTTCACAATAAAAGCTGGCTGGAAAAGAACTCTCACTTCGCAGGTATTAAAACGAGCAGGGAAAAACTCCGCTAAGCGAAAATTCGTGCGCATGTGCCTGATATAGTCGTGCCACGTGCAAATCATTGAATAGCAGGAAAAGTACACTCGTTAATAAATCCACAATGCGCCAGATGAGCTGCAAAAAAAAAACAGCCCATTCAGAGCACATTAAGCGATAATTGCTCTCTGAAGCCTGAAAGCACTCTTCCTGCTATGTATCGGCCGACTTTACTCTATGAGGTAAATAGTGCGCTAGAGTTTAGGTTTAAGGGGTTTAACCTCCCAAAGCGACTCAGGCTATGGGGTACGCAGTAGTAGAAGGCTCGAGATAGTTTCGACCGCCTGGGGCTCTTTGACGTGCACTGACATCTCACAGAACACGGCTCTTTAACATTTCGCCTCCATCCAAATTCGACCGCCGCGCTCGGGATCGAACCCGTGTCTTTCGGGTCAACAGCCAAGCGCCATAACCACCGAGCCACCGCGGCGGCTGATGTCTGTAATTTGTCAGTGTGCCTGCTCATTTAAGCTTAGACCGTATTTAAAGGACGTTTCTTCGTTGACGTAGAGCCCTGCACGGCGATTCAAAACTACGTGTCGTCGCGTGTCACGGCGGGCGGCAGCAAATATCAGGTGCTGAAGGCACCGCGAGTCAGGAGGCCATTAAATTCCTCAGAAAGTCTCTCACATCGCTATCGTAACTCCCCACTTTCGAAAAATACAGATAAGTTACGTTCTTCAGCTCTTTCCTCCATTTAGGTTAAGAACGTTTTGGGAACGTCGTCCAGAACTGAACTGTAGGAAAAAGCGATGGCATGTGAACAGAGAACAAAAACAGAAGAAAAAATTCAAAGACGCTCAGACTGTCCGATGCGATGGACTGCGTAAGCAGAATAAGCTTCTAGATGGATGCTTTTCCATTCGATGATTTTCCCTTTTGCCGCATCCAATTGCCTGAATATTGCGCCATGAATTTCGCTTTCCTCTTGCTGGCTTTTATGGCTTTGTTAAGATTTTATGCTCTACATTTGCTGCATTTACACTTGGCTTTACTTTGGCCGGCTTTGCGGCTCGCTAATGATTTTATGCTGTTAAATTTGTTCTATTATGCACATTTTTCTCACCTGGTGTGTCGGGTTGTATAGCCGATGACGCGCTCTCGCTTCGGCGCTGTTTTCCCTCTCTCCGCACACGTCGCTCGGTTGGGGGCATCGCTGAACCCGCCTCTCCTCCTCAACCGATGATGCATATTTCTCCTCTCGCCTCTGGTGGTGGTGGTGGGGGGGCTTGCTGCAGGTGCCGGAAGCTTCTATTGGCTGCGGCCACGAAGAGACACCTGCCGGCATTGTGCCTAATGACACTACTTTTTACGCAGTAAAATGTGGCTTCAAACATTTTTTTTTTGTAGACCAAAAACACGATGAGTGGTAAAGGTCTATGCTAAGACGCAAGAACAAAAAAAAGCGAGATATTCTGTCTTTTCGGAAAAGTGAGAGAGTACCACTCATGTGATTCGGACTCTAGATAACAGGACGAGGCCGAAGATTGAGCCGATTGGATCGTAAGCACTTTCATCTCTCACGTCTAGTGCTGCAGTCGTTCACATGTATTGACTGTAAAAATAAAACAAGGCTTGTTAGGTCGTAGCTGTCTGTTGAGGTTACTTTTTACTGTGTACAAGTGGGCAAAGACTGATGTGAGAAGCAGCATGTCGATTTTTTGTTTTGCGATACATATTCGGCTTTCCACTCCACGCATGCGTGGGTGTGCGAGGTTTTTTCATCATTGATATCGGTAAAAAAAAACTCACAGGACGAATACCACTGTATAACGCGAGATTCAGCGACCGTTGTCAGAGCACTTTGATTTCACGATATAATGAGGTCGAGAATTTAACAACGACTTCATATCTGTATAGCTATAGAGCACTATTTTCAGTTTTCCACACATACTCTTTCTTCGACTAATGCACCGCTTTAGGTGCGCGGCGTATACAGCCGTTAACCCTCTCCTCGGGAGGTGTGTCTCGCAGCAGCCGCCGCACATGGAACGTGCTACATTCCTCCCCTATCGCCACCCTCTCCCTCATCCTTGCAAGGAAACCACTCTTTGGATGCCCCCCGTGGCAACCACCCTCGAGTTGCTCACTCCTGGCTCTCACCATACCGTGTTCCTTTTATGGTAACTGCTCTCCGGGTGGTTCCCTTGGCAGCCGCTCTCCGGTTGCGCCTTCTTACACTCTCGCCATACCTTTCTCCTTCCACGGTAGCCTCCTTCTAGTTGCGCATTCATGCGCCCTCGCCATATGCTCTCCTCCTTCAATGGTAACCACCCCGCGGATGGTGTCCGTGGTAAGCACCCTCCAATTACGCATTCCTGCACTCTCCCCCTTCAACGATAACCACCCTCCAGAAGCTTCTCGTGGCAACTCCTCTCCGGTTACGCATTCCTATCTTTCGCCATGCCCTAATCCTTCCACGGTAAACACCCTCCGCTCACGCCGACTACTAGGAACGGGCACTTAACAAAACAGAAACATGTGCTGCATGGTTGTATGAACAAACGGGAACTGCAAGACAAAATAGAGTTATTTGTTATCACTCGCTGGCGACACCACGCGTCGATTTGAAAGTATTCCATTCAGTTCTTGTCTCATATCCCTGTCACACGGCCAATTTCAATGGCCATCGAGTCGAGGGCCTTCGAAATTCTCAATCGCCATCGAACTCGAAGGAGTTGTGTCGCTGCTACACGGCGAATCTCAGTGGGCAAATCGAAGGTGAGTACAGCAGCTTAGAGCTCGATATTGCTTTGGGGGATTAGCGACGAAGCTATTATCGCTGCGAAGCGGGCGGGCAGGGCGCCGCCGTGTTTTCAACGCTAAGTACGAAAGCAGTACAAAGACCGCAACGCAAAACGAATGCGCTTAATGCGCTTAAAACGAGTATGATGCAATTTTAAAATTATTGTACAGACTGCTTGCATTAAAGTTTAGGCGAATAATGTTTGTTCATCCTTTTGTACGTCAATGTGTCGTGTACGAAAGTGCGCTTGGCGCCGCTCGAAGCAACGCTAGCAACCTTGGGCAGCGCTCGAAGGCCCTCGAAATCTCGATGGCGTTCCGCGCTGCTCCGTTGACTCGATAGACTATTGACTCGATGGTCATTGAAACTGCCCGTATAACAGCGGTCGATCGCCTTTGAGTCGATAGGCTATCGGTTCGAGGGCCCTCGAAATGCCCGTGTGACAGGGGTATTAATCTCTCTCCTTAGGCGCAGTACTACGGGGACATCTCCATCGGCACCCCGCCGCAGTACTTCCGCGTGCTTTTCGACACGGGCTCCTCGGACCTTTGGGTTCCTTCTGTGAACTGCACCGAGCGGGACCGTATCTGTCGTGAGGACTCTTTTGCTATTGTTTCCCACATGTGAGCTCACAACAGCGTTTCATTAAGAACAAAATGATTGAACATGAAAAACAGGAGCGAAGTTAAGCGTTACATTCAAGAATTGTGTTTCGCACCCAGCTGGTGAGAACGATATGAGCTTGTGAGCTCATGCGACCGGTGACAACATTCATGTCACCCTCAGGATCACGACGTAGGGCGAAACTGAACCAAGGTTAACGGCTGCTTTCATGTTTCCTCCCTAAGATCAGTCATTTCAACTTGAACCTCAGAGATATTATGCTTGAATATCAGTCGATAAGTGTTGATCATGACGTAGCAGGCGATTACATACAGAAATTTATTTTATTTTCTCACATGCGTACGTTCCATTGTGAGGTATTTCCAGCATTAAAGATTAAAACAGCACGAAATTTGACATAGAATTTGTTAGTTTTCGTCAGTACTTTCATAATATGCCGTCCAATAACGTCATCAAATGACCACGTCAGTTAAGAAAAATTATTGAATTGTCCGCGCTGAAATGGCGTTATGACTGGCAAATGACCATCGATATCAATAATTTCGCTTATGTGGCAAGAACTTAAAGGTGCACTGAAGAGGAATCTGAACTCGTCGTTTTACCGCGGGAACTCGATCTACACGTTCCAAGCGTTCTCAAAAACTTCAAATTATTGTCCTGTGCAGTCGATTTCCCTAATTTCAAATTTAAATCGGATTAAACGTCCCGGCTCTCGCCTTTATTTTTTTTTTTTTTTGAACTCAACGCTGACGGTAGGAGGAGTCAACCAACGTCTGGAGTGCCTTTCAGCAAATCCAGTGGCGGCTTCGCTTTTGCTTTTATTTTGTTTTTTAGGTTTCTGTGAATAAATAGTTTCAGTCGCAGACAACATAGCCGCAAATTAGGTCCACGTAAATAAAAATACGCGTGGACTCTTTGATTTACTTATCACTCCGCCGATGGAAGTGCGGCAAGCCACCACGGGACTGGCTGAAAGGCACTCAACGCGTTGGTTGACTGCTCCTACCTTCAGCGTTGAGTTTCAAAAAATGGCGGGAGCCGGGACTTTTCATCCTATTTCAATTAGGCAAACCGGCCGCACAGTACAATAATTCGAAGTTTATAAGAATGCTCGGAACGTGTAGAGAGAGTTCCCAGGTAAAAAGACGAGTTCAGATTCCTCTTTAGTGCACCTTTAACTTCTCTTGGCCATTTACGCAGAATAGTACCAAAGAGAACTAAACAAGCGGCGAATCTCATTTGGATGGCATAAGCAAGCCAGTTAATCCAGTCAATAATTCTAGGCACAATCACAAAGCGTGGCGTTGGACTGGCTTACGTTACAGCCGACACCACCACCGTGCAAATCGTGATGCGCCTTTTACAAAACACATCAGAAGAAAGCTAAAATAAACTGAAAAAGCCGACAGCACTTTTTCTTAACAAATCCAAGTAAACTCATTCATCAACTAAAATACTAAGAAATTGGCATCCTTCCCGTAAAAGTCAGGTTAGCGCGATTAAGCTAATATTCAAGCTTCATTCCGAGAGAAAGAGTTACACTCCCAGATACATATATATTCTGATGAGTCAAGGCCTACACGCTACAGAAATTCTCTAACGTTTAGCGAATATTCATAGCGGTCTAGCTGCTTGAAATAACCGTGCTTTTCGATAGCAACAAGAGCAGTAAACAGCACCGACAACTCCGTTACTAGCGTTACATCTGCAACCATTTTCTCTCAATTGTAGAGAGTGAGCAAAACATATTCATTTCTAGGTCGGTGTGAAGCAATCTGCCGGGGAGGCCCCAGTAGTAGAAGAGAAGGGTGCGGGAAAGCGTGGTCGCTACTGCATCCGAGCTGTGCAAATAGTTTGTTGTTGATTGTTTCCTTTAATTGTTTAGGCATGAGATTGCTTTTCGTCCCAATATCTCGCCAAAGTAAGGCACACATCGTCTGGAAACCGTGGAGAATTGAAGCCAAGCATCAGGGCGGACTTGCAGCCGAAAGTCTCCAAAAGCTTCTGAACTTTACGTCATAATAGTATCAAACATAAAAAAAAGGGACGATCAGTGCAATTGGTCCTGTAGAAACGTGTTAGCGTTAGGCGCATGCCCTTTGCAATCTCTCATATGTGTTTATATGTTCTCTTTGTGTAGCGAATTACTGAGACAGAGACATTTATTAACGGTTAGTTGAGAAGAGTTTAGTGTTGTCTACCAATCACATGGTGACACACCTTGCCCTCTTTCAACCTACCCCCCCCCCCCCCCCCCCACCTCGACTACGATTGGCAACCTCAGTCTCCCTCTCGCCACCCGTCGCCTCCGATTCGCTCTTCTTTTTCCTCTGACAGATGGACGGACGGAGGGATTTTTCCAACATGGGGGTTATAATGCTAAACTATTAAAGAACATCACAATAATATTTCACCGAGTGGGATTCGAACAAGCGGCGGCGAAAACACAGCAGCTTCCCGCCGCCTCAGACCACTCAGCCAACGATGAAGCGCAGGCTCCGAGAGATTTCCCACATCTCAGGGTTCCCGCAGGGTCGCTGGCTCCTCGGGCAAGCGGGTATTTCCCCGCTCGATCTCCCCTCTGTCTTTCGCACCCCCTTTCCTTTCCTCAACCTAAATTTCGCACCCATACCGAGAACTGTCAGCAGCCTTTTCAATCAGGACCGGCATCGATCCCAGGCTGCACATCATTCCCCACTCGACCACCACGTGGCAGACTAACCCGCGTTTGTTGCCTCACCAATTCTGCCCGCTTCTGGTCTCTTAACGTTACACCTATCATTTTTTTCTTTCCATAGCTCTCTGCGTTGACCTTGATTTAAGCTTAACTCTTTTGGTTAGCCTCCCGGTTTCTGCCCCATAGGCGAGTGCCGCTAAAATGCAGCTGTTGTAAACTTTTCTCTTGAGGGATATTGGTACACTGTCAATCAGGATCTGAGAGAGCCTACCACATGTGCAGTACCCGATTATTATTATTCTAGTTAGTTCCCTCTTATGATCCGGATCAGCGGTCGCTAACTGCCCTAAGTATACGTATTCCCAGAATAACGGCCTGTGGGGCGAGTTGGTTCATGATGAAATGAACGGCGGCGCAACAAGGACACTAACAAAAAGAGACACCACATGCGCACACTACCAACTGTTTATTGCACGGAAAGGTGGCATATTTAAACATTCGGCTCAAGCATGAGACTCATCGCATTATCGCTACATCAGGAAAAACAGACAGGAAACTTTAACCACTGCAGATAAACTAACAGATTCTGATAAAAGGAATTAGAAACGAAAAGGAGGGGGCCATCTCTTAGCAAAAGCAGTGTCAAACAATCGTAGCAGCAGCAGAGTCAAGAGTCATACATGACGAGCAAAAGCAGTCAGAAAGTAAAAAACCAATAACAAATAACAATCGTAGCAAAAGCAGAGTCAAACATATGAAGCAAAAGCAGTCAGAAACCCAAAAACGACAAAAAAATAAAAATGAAACCAATAACAAAACATTAAC
Organism: Amblyomma americanum; assembly: GCF_052857255.1. Classification (NCBI taxonomy): domain Eukaryota; kingdom Metazoa; phylum Arthropoda; class Arachnida; order Ixodida; family Ixodidae; genus Amblyomma; species Amblyomma americanum. Next base: position 215,858,217 of record NC_135497.1, read on the forward strand.
AACCCACTTAAACAAAGAACAGACGGCTGCTAGTAATGTAGGGCTGGAAAGTCGCGCAGAACATGACGTCACAAAAAACTGTCAAGAAAGGAAACTTCATTACTACGGAGAGATACCGGAGCGTCGCTAACACAAGTGCTTCCCTTCTTTTTGATCATAAACGCCTCAAGAATTTCACGTGCCACCTGATCGCGACTCCTGCCCAGAATCCTTACTCTGTTAAGCACCGGCTCACACTTGCAATCTTTACAATGAGGAGGCAAATTCGACCCGCCTTTGTTTTCCAACGATTTCTCATGCTCCCGTGTTCTGTCGTTAATGCAGCGACCCGCCTGGCCTATATAAACCCTTCCACACGTCACTGGGATCTCATACACCACTCCGATAGCACAGGATGCGAAATGCTTCCCGTGCCTCTTTTCGCACAGGGCATTCTTCTTCTCATTCCGTAGTAATGAAGTTTCCTTAGATTAATAAGTGATTGGCTGTTCATGATATCACCCAAAAATTTTACTGGGCCCACCCCGATGTAATAAAAATCGCAGGGTGTAGGGTCATTTAATTCCATGGCTGCTGAAATGACTTCTGTTTCTGAAACAGTGTGTAAAAATATCGTATGCTCATATTCCTTCTTCAGGTATGCTTCATAGCCTCCTAAAAATTGGGGAGAAGTTATACTCGCTGCTAAACGCGTCTCCCAATACTCTTCTTTCAGTTTGACATTATTGATCATAATTTCCGTAATGAGTTTTTCTGTCTGATGACCCGAACAGCGCGGTGACTTTTTTCACATACCAGCACTGTCGTTTGATGATTTGGCCAATAAGTTGGTAATGTAGCTATCTCTGGCATGTTTACGCTGTTTTTAAGACGGTTACAGAGCTTGTTCTTCAAGAGTTAAGGTTCACGTTCTGAAGGAAAATGTTGATACACTTAACTTTTCGTTTTCATCTTTCCAAGAAATTCTTTAGTCATCCATGGTTCCCTGATTTTTCTTGGCGGGCAGTATGTCTTGAATAAGAAGTTCTCATCGTGTGTGTGTGTATATATATATATATATATATATATATATATATATATATATATATATATATATATATATATATATATATATATATATATATATATATATATATATATATATATATATATAGAGAGAGAGAGAGAGAGAGAGAGAGAGAGAATGAGGGGCTCGTATGACAAACATATTAAGCAAGCCAACAGTCACGGAAACCAAGGTGCATAGGGGAATGTTTTTAATTTTTTTAATTTGTAGTGCCAATCAATCGGTTTTAAAGAAGATTACTTATAAAGCAGCAGAAAAAACAACCATGTCGCCGGTGGAATCCGAACCCACGACCTCCGAATACCGCGTCCGGTGCTCTTACCAACTGAGCTACGGCGACGGCTGTCCAATCTGCTGCTCTCGTGGGTATTTATGTCTACTGGGTGTAAGCGAACCTAGAGAGTGTTCACCATAGGTAGCATAAGAGGGCTCTCGCACATTTTCCGCCCTCCCCGTTAAATGACGTTCTACGTCACACTCGCGGTATTACAGGACGTGCTACGTCCACCGCTATGGTCGAGGGTGGCGCTGGTGAACACTCTCAAGGCTCTCTTACACCCAGTAAACATAAATACCCACGAGAGCAGCAGATTGGACAGCCGTCGCCGTAGCTCAGTTGGTAAGAGCACCGGACGCGGTATTCGGAGGTCGTGGGTTCGGATCCCACCGGCGGCATGGTTGTTTTTTCTGCTGCTTTATAACTAATTTTCTTTAAAACCGATTGATTGGCACTACAAATTTAAAAAAATTAAAAACATTCCCCTATGCACCTTGGTTTCCGTGACTGTTGGGTTCCTTAATATATATATATATATATATATATATATATATATATATATATATATATATATATATATATATATATATATATATATATATATATATATATATATATATATATATATATATATATATATATATATATATATATATATATATATATATATAATTTGTCAACGAAACGTACTGAAGGCCGCACACTCGCATTATATGAGCATACTGCTTCTGTCCAACATACATTGATTATTTTTCTGCCGAAAGTTATTCATATTTTCAGAGGAAATATGGCGTGTCGATATACAGTTTTTTTGGTTGTTTGATGGATAAATATGCGTGGAAATGGTCACTGAGGGGATTAGAAATTTATTCAGTTTTAATGTCATTATTACTAATGTTATTAATAAATACGTCTATTAAGGTTGTTGAGTTTACGGTAAGTCTGTTTGGTAGGCTGATAACATTAATCAGGACGAAACACTCGAACAAACATGTCATTTTTCGTGCGGCATTGTTATTAGCCAGCATATAAGATTAAAATCACACCGCCGCATACAATTTTTATTTAATCAATGCTATTGTTGTGAATGTTTCTCGATATATTTCGTTCCGTACCCAGGTCTCCACCAGCTCTACAATCCTGCGAAGTCATGCACACACGTGCGCAACGGCACGCGCGTGGAACTGGTCTACGGAAGCGGGCCCGTCCACGGCGAGGTCACCGTTGACGTTATCACCATCGGCAAGCACACCGTGAAAGGCCAAAGTTTCGTTCAGGTCAGATGCCTATAGGCGATCAATCGATCTCCCCATTGCAGTCAGTCAGCCGATCAGGGAACCAATAATCAATGACACTTTTTTCCATTATTAAAGATGTACCGTTTTTGTCAGAAGTAACCCTGCAGTCTGCTATGACCGCAGGAAAAGCGGGCTGGTGGAGGACCGGCGATGCTGCGGTCGCCAGCCCTCGTCGGCTGCGGCGGTAATTTATTTATTTACATATACTGAAGACGCATCTCAGGCCTATGCAGGAGTGGGAATAGTACAAAAAAATACAAAAGCAAGCGTATTAATTACTTGGAAAATGTATGACACGAAGATTCATTTCCAGCCAGGACAAGTTACCGTGCCACGTGTGCAAAATAAAAACAAAATGCATCATATGTGCCAAACAACTACGAAAAGCCAAAGCGCTTAAGTTTATTAACAAACATTTCTAGAGAAGTAGTCCTAACTACGTCATCCGAGAGTTTGTTATAATCAGAAATCACAAATGGGAACAATGAGAGCTTACGTATGTTAATATGGAGATTTGGCTGATGTACCGTATTGCTATAATTTACTCGTCATATGAGCGCCAGAAAGGCTCCTTAAGATGACGCATTGGGTTTAAAGTGACCGCTATACAGGGGGTAAATAAACTGCAATGTGAAGTTTAATCTGCGTTGCTAAAGCGTCTGCAAGTTTGCCTTGATCCTGGAGCAACGGGTGTAGTCTAAATATATGAAGCGTAGATCCAAATTCTGTGTCTGTTCATTTTAGTTAGTTTATCTTGGTTCAGGTTCCAGTAAGATCCACATAATCTAATTTAGGCCTTACAAGTGATTTACATGCATGAAGTTTTTCAGCAGGACGGGGGGGGGGGGGGGCAATGCGGGGTTTTCTTCTCAGGAAGCGCAATTTTCTCTTCGCGTTAGCACAGATAGCATCAACGTGAGGCTCCCAACTCGTGTTACTGGTTAGTTTTGCACGTTAATATTTATTTATTTAGTCTTAGCAACCGAAATGTTGCCTGAAGTGTAAATAAATTCCGGTGGCCTTTTCTTATCAGTTAAAGTGATACTAGCGGTCTTCTATGCGTTTAACCTAGACCCGCAACTTGAAAGCCATGCATGGAGTGACCGAAGCGAGACTTATCTTAATCTTGCCTGGTATTTATGGTTGAGTAAATAACGCAATAGTCCGCAAAAAGACTAATCCGGACTGCGCATTCAACACAGAAATGAGTATCGCTTACAAAAACCAGAAACAAGAGGGTCCCGAGCTTAAGCCCTGCGGAACCCCCGAAAAAACTGCCAAATTGTTAGAAATATGCACATTCATGGCAACACATTGCTTCCTATTCTTCGGATAGCAGGTTATCCGGCACGATACTAATTGTTAGTCTATTCCAAAAGCTTTAAGCTTGGTTACTAAATCCTCATAGAAAACGATGTCAACCGCTTTTGAAAAAATCCTGGAATATAGCATCTATTTGGCCCCCTGTGTTAAATGCGTCAGCAAGATCTGTAGGTATTTCAGCAAGTTGAGTTTGTCAAGTTAGACCTAAATCCGCGCGCGCTCTCGGTCATAAAGCAGATTCCTATACTTTCCAGGTGTGATATGGTCGCTTTAAAAATTGTGGTCCTACACTTTGCAACAAGTACTTGCTAACTAAACTGGCCTGTAACTGTTTATGTCAAAGAGTGAGCATGACTTATGTAAGGGAATAATTTTTTTCCGTGCGCCAATCACCGGGATAACTGAGAGTGAGCATGATTTATGTAAGGGAATAATTTTTTTCCATGCGCCAGTTATAAAATTTATGTAAATATTTCACAAACACGAGCACGTCTCTTTTGGAAAAAGCATTTTATATATTGTCGAGACCAGAACATTTTTTTTAATACATCCAGACTGCTCAAACGGAAGATGACACCGGCTTCACTTTTGGTCACATGAGACATCGGGCGGTCAAAAACTTGTGATTGCAACGGCGCACGCGATGCTAGACGAGTAAAGACAGATTGGAAAAATGCGCTGAACTTGACGAAGGTAACAGTGTCGTCAGTAATGCTCTCGCCTGAAATCTTTGCCTCGTCAAGCTGGCAATAGCAGGTTTTAGCCCAGCTGACTCACCAGAATATTTCTTTTAAAAAATAGCTGCTGTTTAACTACTGCTGAACCTGGTTAGAGAGCGAAAGCTGTGGTGTATCGGGCAAGTAGACGCTGCTTGGCGTCTGTAACGTTGAGAGCGCGTTTCGCACACTGAATAGGCAGCGCGCCCACCCTGCCACCCTGGCAGGTGGCAGTTAAATTAATGGCTCACCGCGAGAAGTTGGTCACCCAATGAACGCTGCGGCCTATTCTACCGCCCTCTACCGGTGAATCGAAAGGTCAAAGGTCAAGTGGTGCGACACCATGGTGGGCCACATATGGTAAGAATGGTAAGGCCTATAGCCATACTTGACCTCTGGCTCACTTGAAGGTCAACCGGCAACGCACGGCGAGATCGGCTTTACCTAGTGTATAGTGAAGCTTTCGCTTTCGCTTCAAAATAACGGATATTGTGATCTCAGCGTGGCGTGAACCGGTCCCATCGCTGTTGTCTTCTAGATAATAGACGTTTTACCGTACCGGAGACGTACTAGCAGAGACGTATGTGTACGGGTTTGCCTGCCCCCCCCCCCCCCCCCCCTCCCGCGCAAGCGCAAAGGCATTGTTGGGGTCAGGCGTGGCCACTGCGCGTGCACAGGAGGGGTCCGCTAAACCGGTAGGTCTACGCTAGTACGTCTCCGGTAGGCTAAAAACGTCTAATGATTATCCTGACAGCATGAGGAGCCGTAAGGGCAGCCTGGTTACCTTTGGCAAAGGCAGCACGAAATAATGATTTTTTGGCAGTGTCGTTCGATGTTTCTAAGAGTTTCGTATCGGTGAAAGTCCGATTGATTGATTGATTGATTGATTGATTGATTGATTGATTGATTGATTGATTGATTGATTGATTGATTGATTGATTGATTGGTTGGTTGATTGATTGGTTGGTTGGTTGGTTGGTTGGTTGGTTGGTTGGTTGGTTGATTGATTTGTTGGTTGGTTGGTTGGTTGGTTGGTTGGTTGGTTGGTTGGTTGGTTGGTTGGTTGGTTGGTTGGTTGGTTGGTTGGTTGGTTGGTTGGTTGGTTGGTTGGTTGGTTGGTTGGTTGGTTGGTTGGTTGGTTGGTTGGTTGGTTGGTTGGTTGGTTGGTTGGTTGGTTGATTGATTGACTTTGACTCCAATGATTCAGTCGGACAACAGGCGCGGCACAGCGTTCGCCTATGCAAAGTTCGACGGCATCCTTGGTCTGGCTTACCCGGAGCAGTCAGTGCTGGGAGCGACACCGGTCTTTGACAACATGATTCAGCAGGGCGTCGTTCAGAACCCTGTGTTCTCGGTGTTCCTCAAGCGTGGCGGCGCCGGCCCTGCGGGGCAGCCGACAGGCATCGAGGGTGGAGAGGTGTACTTCGGAGGCATTGACGCAGCCCACTACTCCGGCGAGATATTGTACGTGCCCGTCTCTAAGAAGGGCTACTGGCAGCTCACTGTCGGCAGGTACGTATGGGACTTCCAGTCGCTATCTGCAGGTTAAAACTAGTCTCGTGATTGGCATATCATGCACGGCTCAGCGTATTAGTTTAAAACTGAAAAGTACCGAAAAAGCACGCCCAACGTTTTGTTTTTTTTTTGAAGAATTCTACTTCGCTTGAAAACACATCGTCCAAACATGCAAGGCGATCACTGCACAGATAGCGAGTTATGTGCGTTCGACGGCGATTTGTTCATCGCCCTCGGGTGCAGTAATATGCGTGGAGACTTTCGGCACAGTTGCAAACTAAAAAGGAAGTGAAGAAATAAAAAAAAAAGTCGCGTGTTGCCTCACTAACGTTTTCTCCGACGAAATACAGAGGAAAAAAGAAACAGGAAAACGGCGAAAGAAGTGTGCTCAACAATGTTCTCGGCAGAGGTCTTTGCTCCACTGTGATGGACGCCAGCACGTCATTACTAGAACAATGGGGAACGTGTAGGGCATATATAGTTCAATCTGCGCATCGATATCTGCGAATGCAGGAAGAACATTGCAGCTTTATCTAAGGAGCACAATGAGATTGATTTCTTGGCAGTCAAGTATAGAGAGTTGGCTTCAAAGTGCGGCGAAATGGTGCTGGCACCTCGGGTGCAGTAATGGTGCTGGCACAACGCGCTTGCTCAAATTTCCGCAACCACAAGGTCACCGCGGCGGGACATGAATAAACCGATTCACTGTTTGCGTTATCCTCTATTACTCGTGGTGAATTCATTGCGATGACCTTGTCATTGAGACCCTCTTCGATCATCCATGTGAATGCCATTGTAATGGTTTGTTTGCTTCATACAATGCGTTTTCATCAAACTCTCTGAATTTTGGTACTTGTCTTCAACTAAATCAGCGACTTTCGATTTCCGTTTTTTTTTCTTGCTTTATTACGCGTTGCAAATGCAATGATAGAGCCAGCACTCCTTGTTTTCGTTTTCTCTCGAGTAATGCTGAAACGATGCAGTTCCTTCTCGAAATCTGCTTTACTGAACTATGTCAGCAGTGAGTCCCTCTTCTGCCTTACTGAACAGCGTCAAGCTGGGCACCGACCAGTTCTGCCCGACAGGCTGCGAGGCGATCGTCGACACTGGCAGTTCGGTCATCACTGGACCTGCGGAAGAAGTCAACCGCATCAACAGGCTGCTCGGCGCCGCGCCCTTTTCTTTGGAATTGGTACTGCGTGATTTGGCGTCGAGAGCGCTAGCCTGATTTATCGATTATACTAGTGCGCTTACAAACGCCATTGCATAGACGAAGATGACTGCTGAAAGAAACTAATTAATCCTGCAACTAAGGACGTCGACTGAATCTGCGTGCTCGATCCCCCTTGAAGGGACGGTTAGGACAGCTCGGTCCAATAATTGTCCCCAGTTGAAAACGATTATCTGCCTTTTTTCTGGCTACGCTGGCGCTTGCTCGGCAGTAAAAGACGAGTTTATCGCCGAGAAAATTCGATTTAAAAATCTCCTCGTCAGTCGATTCAGACTCGTGACCTCTTTACCGAAAAGGGCTGGTTGCCACCGCTTTGAAGTGAATGGCGCTGCAGCACGTATTTTACTTGTGAAATCTGTCAATGGTGGCCACACCTGTATTTCGTGTTTTCTTCTTTTCTAACTTATAACAGCTCAGTTTTCAGTGAGAGTGGTCTCTTTGTGATCTGAAGACGGTACCCTAACAATATAGGCTGGCTTCAGTTCGTCCTCGGTGTCCCTGCTCAAATTTGCCTGCCGGATCTTACGCCGCGTGTCAGCTCTTCCACTCTCAATCCTTTACACGGCTCTAACCAACTAGTTTCTTCGGGACGTCTAAACCGCCGACCAACGGCAGGCGTGTGCCCGTGTCGACGATAGCCTCGCAGGCTGTCGGGCAGAACTCGTTGGTGCCCAGCTTGACGCTGTTCAGTAAGGCAGAAGAGGGACTCACTGCTGACATAGTTCAGTAAAGCAGATTTATGCATTTCTGAGGCGGTATGAATAGCGCAGAGTGGAGTTAGAATCGCACGCAAAATCTGGCGACGTCAGAAACAAAGCGGTAGCGGTGGGCTGAATCGTCTGGCTTTGCACCCCACTTTGGGCCCCGCCGCGGCGGCTCAGTGATTAGGCCGCTCTACTACTGATCCGGAGTTCCCGGGTTCGAACCCGACCGCGGCGGCTGCGTTTTTATGGAGGCGAAACGCTTAGGCGCCCGTGTGCTGTGCGATGTCAGTGCACGTTAAAGATCCCCAGGTGGTCGAAATTATTCCGGAGCCCTCCACTACGGCACCTATTCTTCCTTTCTTCTTTCACTCCCTCCTTTACCCTTCCCTTACGGCGCGGCTCAGGTGTCCAACGATATATGAGACATAAACTGCGCCATTTCCTTTCCCCAAAAAAACCAACCACCCCACTTTGCAAATTCACACGATTAGCTCCGGTCAGGGACAAGCTAATCTGCAATGCAGCGACGACCACACAACACCAGTGGCTCTGTGCAGCCGCGAGAGCAAAAACCAACAAAGAGATAACGAGACAGCGAAATGAGGCGTTTGTCTGCACTCTTGTGCCGGAGCTTCGCCCGTTATTGGTCCACTTTCTCGCCGCTGCACGGCACCACTCGTAGTTGTTGGCCCTCGCTCCGTCTCAGGTTAAGTTGTCAGTGACTGTATGCTCTCTTTCATCATGAAGATTCTCGCGCTGCAAACGCCCACGCCTGCCGTTGGTCGGCGGCTTAGACGTCCCGAAAAAACTAGTTGCTTAGAGCCGTGTAAAGGATCGAGAGCGCAAGAGCTGACACGCGGCGTAAGATCCGGCCGGCAAATTTGAGCAGGAGGAGAAAACAAAAAAATGGGTTTGCTTTTGGCATGTATTTTGTAAACAGGCAGTAGGTCTAGGTTCTTCAAAGTCCCAAATAAGAGAACAAATGGCTAAAAAATTTTTAGATTGTTACAGCTGTGTTCAGAAGCCTCACATTGTCTGGAAGTTCCGTACGCATTTTTTAAAAGTTTTTATATATGTCACGAAAAAAGAAAAAAATGTCGCCAAGTGTTCAAGTTCTACTGCAAACTCTGCGAAAGCTGCCGCTGTGCTGCTGCCTATCTTTTGCTAATGACTAAGACCTCCAGTCTAAAACTTACAGACTTTGAGGCAAAGTGGGCTACCACAACGGTTGCAACGGACGCATGGCAACGTGCTTGGCGGTAATCACGTGAGTGACACCGGTCACGTGGCCACAGATCCGAGAATGTCAAGTCACCGTATGTTGGCGATCTACGCTCTGAATCCACCGGGGAGAGCTCCGTATAACAGCTTTCGCTGCAAAACAAACAAACTTTAAGAACACTTCAAAACAAAAAAAAACAAGGTCAGGTTAAATTTTTCCTTCAGCAGCATCTTCTCTTTTAATATATCCCCTGTTCGTTCATCAAGTTCAGTGTCTGTAAGGAAAAAGACATGCATCGCATCGCAAAGGCTGTGTGTGTGTGTTCCCTGTTCTTATTTTTAAATAAGGCATCTAAATTCGTTTAGTAAATACCGAATTTTATCAGCAGTGGCCATGATCTGCGAGTGGTACTAATAACGTGATAACGCTTGGAAGCGTGCAGATTGTTCGTTTGTAATACGCTGCCAGCAGCAACACCGACGTCTCTGAAAAGTGCGTCCGCTGTTAGTGGATGTGCCTCATGAAAATTAAGGCAAAAAAAAAGGCGTATCTGGATTTACCTGTTACGAACCTCCTGTGTTCACAGCCTGTGAAGGCAGCGCCCTAGAGCTCCGCATTAAATTATCTTCTGGCGCTTCCTAAACAGAAATTCAGTGCGCACTTATAACAAGTCTTCTTTCACTCCCTCCTTTATCCCTTCCCTTACGGCGCGGTTCAGGTGTCCAACGATATATAAGACAGATACTGCGCCACTTCCTTCCCAAAAAAACAATAATTATAATTATTATTATTATTATAACAAGTTGTGATAACGGGCGACAAAATGGCGAATAGAGCAACGCAGACTAGCTTTTCCATACAGTTCGATATGCAGATAAAAAGACTCCTATATCATTATTTCCCTTTCTCTATCGAAACCTACTGAGTGCATGTTTCTTCTGTGTTGGTCTTTTCCAGAGCCAGGTTGACTGTAGTCGTGTGAGCAAACTCCCAGACCTTACCTTCACAGTGGGAGGAAAGCCGCTGACTGTACGTCCACAAGATTACATCGTCAAGGTATGCGTCGAACTGGTTCCAGTCATACTTACACCTAAATTTCATAGGTACATACCTCGCAGCACGGCAAAAGGATGCAGTGTCCTTAATTTCAACGCGAACAATTATATACCATTTTGCCGACATAAAAAAATCAAGCGCTCATAATAGGTTTCCATAGTACGCCAGCGACCACTCTCCCTCGTGCATGAACTATCCTTGTAAGGGCACACAGACCTAAATTATTCACTAAGAAACTCTTTGTCCAGTTCAAGGTAATCCTTTCACGCTTTGGATGCCATTTGCCCCGCGGCCGCCTTCTCCACTTATATCTCTGTGGCGTCTTTCCATACTAAGGGCATTCATTGATCCAACATTGACGGCTCCGTAACTACAGCAGGAGCCAGGTATTTTAACAGTTCTTCCTAATGCCACTCTATCATTGGTATACCACTAGGTGTGGCACCATGGTTGTCAGCTATCAAGAAATGTCATTCTTCGGCTACGTTTTGAAAGGCTGTGCTGACTTTTAAAAAAATAGAAGCAAAAGAATGGCTCAGGAAAAATATCATTACAAAACAGGGCCCAAGTATTATGCATGCACAAGTTTGTGTATAAATGGCAGGCTAGCTGTTAATATATGGCGCATTAGGCCACAAATGTATTCGCAAGCTAAACTCTTGTGTTCCGCTTCTTTACACAGTACCTCTGCACTGTTTCGTTAAAATTGTCAGACGTCTGGATGTCTCTTTCCTTTCAAATGTTGATACCAAACCTGCATATTGCGATAAGAAGTTTGACAAAAAGTACAAAAAGAGCAGAAGCAGCTCGGCTGCTTTTCGCCCGTGCTACGTAGGCGTTTCAAGTGACACCGAACCGAATGTCATTCGACTGAACTGCCGGTCTTGTGCAGCTACACGTGGTTTTTCAACGGCATTTGGTAGGAATATTCATACAGCTTGCATGGAAAGCCTCAGAGACATTCGAGAGCTTCAAATGCCTTCGAAGCGCCAACACATGTAGACTCGTTGATGTGTCTTCAAGCCATCGTTTTGAAAACAAATAACTGTAGGTAATTAAGCGCTGTCATTTAAGAACTTTTGGCACATATTACATGAAATACCATTTATGTTTTCATTTACCGTACCCTACGTACCCCCACAACATGTCAGCTGTGGTGGTCACACTCTATCCCGTTTTTTTCGTCCTCAGTTTCGGAGTCCAAATGCTTAATAGCAGCAGAAACTAGTACTATTGCAAAAACAAGAAGAGAAAAAGAAAAAATATATTCTATACACAAATTAAACCACGACGACGTCACTGCCGCAGCCATCTGCAAGGAGAACACGTCTTCGGGAAGTTCATTCATAATTCTAGAACAAAATATTATGAAAGTGGTTTCTGTCGAATTCAACTGTAGCAGTTCAGTTACTTTTACATCAAAAAGCAGTGTTCTTTAACTCAATGCATGTTTATTTTATCTATTAGGCGTCTTCAACAGTTATCCTGAGTAAATATTCTCGTATCACCCGCGTAAAGTATACAACTGATGTTAGTGAGGCACGAAGGTAAGTTATTTCTGTAAATGAGAAAAAGAAGCGGACCTAAAATGGAGCCTTGCGCCACTTCTAAATTAATAGTTAAGGGGTGTCGCCGTGGTGGCTCAGTGGTTATGGCGCTCGGCTGCTAACCCGAAGGACCCGGCTTCGATCCTGGCCTCAGCGGTCACATTTCAATGGAGGCGAAATGCTAGAAGCCCGAGTACTGTGCGATGTCAAAGCACGTTAAAGAACCCCTAGGTAGTCGAAATTTTTGCGGAGTTCTCCACTACAGCATCGGCGAATTAATTCTGCCCGTGAATTAATTAAAGCAAGCTCTTTGGAGTAATTAGCGCGGAATGCAAATTTCTGATCTGCTACCACTTTTAATTTAATGAAATAATTCATTATGCGATAAACGATTTGCTTCTCTATTACTTTACTAAAAAAAGGTGATACGGTTATTGAACAGCAGTTATTTAAGCTTTCTTTGTTGACTTTCTACAACATAGCTATCAACTTACCCTGTTTAATCCACAAGTAAAAGCACCAGTCCTAAATACTAAATTAACTAATGTGCGTGAGAACATTTGAAGGCTCACTACTATCTTTATTTACATGGTTCACAAGTACATGGTTCATAGATTCACCTAAAGTTACTAAACTAAACTTGACGGCCGCAGCGCCACTGCAATGCAGCTAGAGAACTTTGAAGCTTCAGACTGTATTTGGCAATCGTCGCGGAGCACAGCGAAGCTTCGTCGAGTCCGAATGCCGTTCGGAGTCTGGGATGCCATTCGACTCGAACGGCTGTTGGACTTGGCGATGTAGCACGGGTGTTTGACTCGGTGCACTCCGAGAGCTCGCCAGGGTGCAACGACGTCGAACGCCTTCAGAGCGCGCCATACACTCTACTACACGGTAAACACCGATAATCCGATTAGGGAGTAAAAAGGGAGGAAACTGTCCTCCAGCGCTCTCCCCTTTTAGGGGCACGGTATGCTGCCAAAGTTCCGGAGTAGATTTCGAACCCTAAATGTACGGAATGCTTACTCTTGGCAGCGGAGGTATATTCCCTCCGCAAAGCATAGTAACTTGATGCAGTTAGCTATGGTAGGAGGCTTTTAAACGCGGCAATAAAAGTCCTGAGGTTACCATGTAGAGAAGATTAAAACATCTGTTGAAATCTTAGTAACTGCTAGAACTTCGCTTATTTTGAAGAGGTAATTTGTCGCCAACCGCAACCGCTGCCAGCCGCAAGTATTCCGTATTTTTAGTGATGGAAATCTGCGCCTGGGCTTGGGCAGCACACCCTGTTCATTAAGGGGAGTGCGCTGGTGGACGCTTACTCTCTTTTTACTCCTTTCGTGTGTAAAGTGCAGTTTTCAGCGGAAAGCCAGTGAGCACTAGTAGAAGCTGCTGTGTCCTTGGCATCTAGAGCCCGGCTCACTAAACTATTCGAAAGTCGGTTCGCTACTTTATTGGCCGAAATCCAGATCGCCAAAGCTGTTCGTACGCATCTACGAACGCACAGTCCGTCTGTGGTTGGCAGGCGCCCTGTGTATGCTGCTGTGAACGCCCCTGCCTTGTCTTTCGTGCTTTTCAGCTGAGGCAAAGCTACAAGACCTGTTGTGTGGTCTTCATCAAGCCCAACGACTTTGACTCTGGACACGGACCAGTGTGGAACCTCGGTGACCCTTTCATCGGTCGCTACTTCACCGTCTTTGACCGCGGCAACGATCGCCTCGGTTTCGCAGAGGCCCGCTAAGGTCCTCCTCTAACCTCGAATAAAAGAGTCATTTTTAGAGCTGCTGCACTTTCCCACAGGATGTCGTACTTGGGATGCGGAAATTGTTTTCTTTAACATGCTGCGGTTTCGTGAGGATAATCAGCTAACCTAATTAACCTGTTCTGACAGGCAGTAAATTCCGTTTCTCGCAGTTTTCACAGATTATTTTTGTTAGATTTTGGTTCGCACGTAATGCGGTACACTTTGCATGGATGCATAATTGGTCCATGAATTATGCATAACGCCATTTCGCGGTGCGGAAATTCCCACGAAATAGTAATTAAATTACACATCGTGCGGGCAGAAAGCTCAGGCATCACTCGTCAGGCATGTGAGTGCAGGCAGTTTAGTAGAATGAGCATGCCGTTGCCCTCTGTAACGGTTTCACGCGTTAGGTAAGGCGTGACTGCACTTGGAGCAAGTTACCGGGCTCCGTTTACCCATGTCCGCACCTGTACGCGAGCGTCGACACCGGCGTGACTAAAAGCTGATGCAAAAATTATACACGATGGAAAACGACAAACAGTATTTGCTAGCCAGTGAGTAGTAAATGCGATATATCGTTTCCGAGCGAAAGCAAGTATCATGGTAAACATTCTTGCATTTAGAGCTGTGAAGACAAGTTACTTTCCCCGAGTTCGGTAAAGAACGCCCGGTGGAAAATGGTCGCTTTCAGCTACACGGTTGTGTGCAGATGTTTTACTCAGTCCTATGTACAGGGACAGCTTAAAATTGTGTGCAGGCTCGTCGTGAGTAGTTTAAGGCGTCTAATTATCATTCGTGTCGACCTTCTTCTCGGGCAGCGCTGGCTCCTCACTCCTAACGTTCCCATTCTCTCGGAGTGCACAGAAATTGAGAGTAACCTGTAAGCATCAGGCTTCCGCGCTTCGCTCTCACCAGGAAATCTCCTAAAGTTGCCATTCCTTCCACGCACGCTCGGAAAGGAGAGATAGAGGAAACTTTATTCAGGTTATTGGACTTCATTTCGCCGCATTAAGAAGCAAGTCAGGGCTAAAGCTAATTTTATTTGTGACTGGCCAGGATTTGACCGGCGGCCAGTCAGGACAACCAACAAAGAAGGAAGCCCTCAACGGGCACTACGCAGCCGCGACGAAGTAAGCGACCTTAGCTCAAGTTGTGTTCTCTGCATGTATTTTGCCTCGTACTGAAACAGCGCCCACATACACATGCATCTTAGTGGTCTAGGAAGGAAACTAGTTGCCGTATACCCAGATTCCATTCTTCACGGATTAAATATCCGCTTCTTGATTTAGTCAGAAGCCTCGCATTGCAATCTCCGTCGCGGCTGTTCCTTGACCTCGTTCGGCACGCAGTGTAACACTCTGGTTTATCAATATCGTGCCGGACTTCCATGCGTTAAGGAAATTTTTTATCGTTATTAGTTAAAAATATAAACAATTAACCTGAATGCGACGTGTCCCGCTGGTTTCAGACATCTTCTTTTCTCTCGTTGGCGTTAACACGTTCTCCTGCTTGAAACGCGGAACAAGGCGGTCCTTTTTTTATATATATTTATAGCTCCGCTTGGCGGCGACTAGTGGCAGCCTGCTGATCCAAAACAGCCGGGCACAGGGCAACCGGCGTTTTCGCCGCTAAGAGCTTCTTCCACATGCGTAGCATGCGCGTGCACCCAAAGACCTGGCCGAGATCGTGAAGCGCCTCTCGCGGGGTTCCCTAAACTAATGGCATCGCGCTCGCGTTAACGCTTAACCTCTGAGGTGAGCCCCCACAGCTCCGGCGGGCGCCTCGTTTTTGCTCGCAGCATTTCCGCCTCTTTAGCTCGAGCGCACTGTCCTAAAACTGTCGCCTAGAAAGATGTGCTCGCGGAAATGCACATAAACCACGGGAACCAGCGCATCTCACGATTTCCCCCAGCCAAAAAAAAAAAATCAAAAGGTACGTTTCAGCTATTACCATTTCAAATTGAGAAGCTGCAATGCGACTGCCATCACGCCAGCCGCTCGCGGAAGTTGTGTCGGAGCGAGAGAAATAAAAGCAGCAGCTTCGTCGAACAGAGAAAAGAATGAAGAGCCGGTCGCCAGAATTTTAATTCAATGGAGTAGAAAAAAAAGAAAGGCCCCACGAAGCAGCGACAAGACGAGAAGTGAAGTGAATACGAGGCACGGGGAATAAAAATGCATCCTTGCCAGGAAGGCCGCTTTCGACCCGGAATTACGCGCGGGCGAAATTCCCAGCGAGCGCTGTCATAATTGGAACGGTCATGTCGAGTCGATTCGGAGCCAGTGACCCGTCGGAGCGGTTTGCGGCGCTTTTGACTGCGACCACCAGGAAGAGAAATGAACCCAACGCGAGCGACGCGGGGGTGACTGGAAGAGGCACGAGGGAGCAGGACGACCGACGCCATTAGAGAGCGCTCAGAGAAGCGCACTTCGTTCGGGAAAAATGAAGGGAGCGCGCCAGTTTTCGGCCCGAGAGAATCGGGCGAAATACCAGTGTACGCAATATGGGGGCCCCAAAAAGAGGAGGAGAAACAACTAACAAAGGTTTTTCAAAAAAAAAATCGAGAAAACAGACAAGGAACACAGAACGGCCCAGACGCAATTAAAGAACGTTCAAAGAAGAATTTCACGGACAAGGAAGAGCAAGCAGAGGTGAGTTGGAGGCCCAGCGGTGCAACAAAGAAGCAAGCACCAGTTTCCCATCACGGGGCGTTCCAAACGAGTTGAACTCGTGACGCGGGGGGTACTGCGCATCCCAGTACGGACCTGGGAAGCTGTCGCTCGTCTATAAGCTCGCCGGCGCGCACAGTACATACCAGAAACGTTGTTGGTTCCGTCTTTTGAGCGTTTTATATATTTCACTTTAAAGCGCTGGCGCTCGCGTGTGGTTCCCCCTGCCCACTCCCACCTCTTTCTCTCTCCCATTTCGTCTTTATGTATTCATTTATGTTTTTTTTTCATTTTTCGAGCGGCTTTAACTCGAGCGCATTCCGCGTGAGCCCGCCTCACGCAGAGCGGGCTGCGTGGCTTCCCTGCCGCGGTGTCGAAGCAAGAAGGCTCAAGCAACGTCGGAACGGGCGCGTCGTGAGCGTCCATCAAACCTGGGTGGGAGCAATGCGCGACCTGCCGCTGCTGCCGCCTCGATCGCAGCCCGCCGAAGGTCACGTGCAGGCGACTGCGCAGCGGCAGAAGCGGCTTTCGTTCGTGCAGGACTAACGCACGTCCAGCCCTGCTGGTCAGAAGAGAACCCGCACCGCTCTTCAGCTGAATCACATTGTGGTCGCCACCGAAACTACAGGTGTACTATATACCGGCCCCAATTTAAACGCGAACACGACCATACGCTGTTCGTCGACTGTGTAGCGCTACATCGATGCGCAGCAGGCTGATCTGTAACTTCCTTCCTCCATGTAGTATGTACACTTCGCTCGGGAAGTAGAAGTGCACGTTGCCGGACTGGCTGGTACAAGCGATACAGTGTTAACTTGTTACACCATATTTTTTTTTTCCACAATACTGCAGACCCTCATTTGAGTCCAGGCAGGGAGGGCAGAAAAATACATTCACTCAACACAAAAACAGTTACATCGTAAAACACAGAACAATAAAATTGTGTAATGTAGTACATATATTTAAAATAGCTCACAGAGTGCCTTGTCAAAATCAAAAGCCGACATCACCTGTAGAGGCAGGGCGTTCCATTCGTCAATCGTTTGTGGAAAAAAAGAAAATTTAAAAGTGTTAGTATGCGCGAAGTATGGTGCTAAGGTGTGATCATGATGACGACGAGTGTACGCGTTTCTGAAAACTGCACATATGGGACTGGAGAAATGCCTAGTTTTCCATGGATTAGCTGGTGAAGGAAGGATAGGCGGGCTATCTTGCGTCTGACGTGGAGTGGTTTAATATAATTTGCTGCCATTAACGAAGATGGGGAATCAGTTCTCTTGTATCTATTAAATATGAAACGTACTGCGCGTCTCTGTATTTTTTTCTAATTCTGCTATGTCTTTTTTTGCATGGGGGTCCCAAACGATGGCGGCATATTCAAGTTTTGGTCTTATAAGCGTATTATAGGCTAATAGCTTGCAGCTGCTAGGTGCGCCCCTAATATCCTCCTTTACAGGTTGGGAGTTGACTTGTGCGAAGATACTAGGAAACATTACCATCTAGTGCTGTACGATGCATCCTCTTAACTATCCAGATGTTGTGAAGTAACAAGGCATCATCGCTGAAGAGATCATACGCAAACTGTCAGATGCTTGCACGTCACTTCATACCCTACCAGCTCTGCACTGATGGTGGTCCCAAATTCCCAGCCAAGGAATTCATAGACTTTAGAAGACATTTGACTTGCCACGCTCGCAGGGGCTGGCTGAAATAGTTGACTGCCACAAATAACCTCTGGACCTCTTTTTTGGTAAGTGGTGCTCCAATTGGCTAGGCATTCTACTAATTGTGGGTTTGTTTCGTTGCCTTGTGCACTTATTCTGTCTCCTAGGAAGTCAATGGGTTGCACTCCAAACTTGCCCGCATTTGTCCTCGTTAAGTGTGAGGCCTGTCGCACTGGCTGTTTACAAGGTCTCGTAGCTTCTTACCTGATTCTTTTCCCACGACGCACCCCAAACCAAAATGTTTCCAAAGGGCATCCTCAAGAACCGCTAACGTACAAATGCACTGCTTGCCGACTGCGCAAATGCGCGAGGTCTTTTCGTCAAAGGGGTTGTGATGAAAGCAACTGTTGGCGCCCAGCGTCCTGACATGCTCCGCTCCCTCCAGTTCGCCTTCGACCTCCTCACTGCGCAGTTGTGGCAAGTGTTCTCTCTCCAAAGTCTCGTTCATTTTTCTAGGATCCATGCAAACGCGTAGTTGCCCGTTCTTCTTTCGAGAAATAACGAGCCGGCTTACCCTATCAGAGGGTTCTTGCACCTTGGCAATGACGCCCGCGACATCCTCAGCTCCTCTTTCAGCTGGCATGCGGTGCACCCTCCGCGCCTGCTTGGCGGCTGGGCCGGCGCCATCTTGGAGCGCCATGCTGTACTCTCGTTTTAGCTGTCCGATGGCATTTAACGACTGTATAGAGATGATTGCCCTTTAACAAACCATTTCCAGCCGCTTTTCCCCGAGATTTAGTGGGCTGGCGGTGAAAGGCATGCTTATTTCAAAAGGCTGCTCAATAAAGCAGGATCGTCAATCGGCGCGTTCTGATTTAGCCTCCTCAACTGCCGTGCGTCCCCGCTGGAAGACGGTGTCACTCCATTCCTCTTCAAAATGTATAAACATGAAACCGGCATGCACGGCTGTCATGTGACGACACTGTCTATTGGCCGCGCTCCGGAAGTCGCCGATCATGTGGCAAGATTCGGTGACGCGCTCGATACGGTTATAGCCTGCTACAAGATAAAGAAATGTTGTAATTATGATTTACTGCATTGAAATGGAAGTTTGTAGTGTCCTCTTTCCAAGCAGCACAATACTTTTAGTTGTAGCCCGCTGTAGCAGCGATCCACTTCCGAAACCGCTGCGCTAGTCTCTTGACGCCTTCCCCCACCCACCCTACCGTTCGGACTTCGCGCCATGTAATTTCTTGCCGCGTTTATAAGCAAACTAACGGCCAAAGGCTGCGCGCAGCGTGCGCAAAGAAGAGGTCACTTGTGAGATGCGTTGCCGCCGTTGATGACTGTGTCGAAAATTCATGCGATGCTGGGAAAAACGTTATTCCAGACATTGATTTCAACGTAACGTCTTTCGGTTCTATCGCTTAATAGCAAAACTACAGCCCAGGGAGAAAAACCTGTGAACCATATCCAGTATAACCTGAAGACGAGTTTGCTGACGGCGCTTAAACCATGCCGTCATGTACCTACAAACCCGGGCTCAAAGTTGATTGACCTACAATGAATTACCGGCAGGTGTAAGTACGTACATCGCATACTACAAGAAATTCTGCGCTTAGCCAGAGGCCGAGGGGAGGAAAAGCAGGAGGAGGCGCAGTCATCTGTTCCTGCTGCGCGGCGACTGCTGTGCCCGGTTCTAAGTTGTAGATGTCCCCAGCCGCTACACCTAGCTTTGAAGCAGAAAGCATCCTGGCAAAGCGCGCACTGACATTTTCAGCTCGCAATAGCATTCTCTTCTGCCTCCAGAAAGGGCATGCTGCGAATGCGAGGCGCCCCCGAAGGCACTCTCCACAACAATTCGGCGTGTCTCCCTTTCCCGAGCATTTTCGGAAGAAGAGAAAAGAAAAAAAAGGAAATGCCCTCCGCGACGCGTCCCCTTCGCGCCTAATCAATCCCCTCGTGTTATCGATGGGCACTGTCGAGTCGTCCACGCAAAACCGCAGCGCGCGAACTGGGGCGGTCACGAATTTCGGCCGGGCCACCTACCAGCTCGTACACCGTTTCTTGATCTTTTCTCTCTCTGCCCTTTGTCCGCTTCTCTGTTTGTTTCCCGAGGAGAAAAACAAGGCAACCGCTAATCATTCGCCACTGTTTTTAGCGGGCGGGGATAGCCTTTGATCCTTCCCGCAGCAGGGGCAGTGTCCATCCCGTCGCGCGCTTTCGACGTCCCGAACCGCCTCGAGCCTGACCGTGTCGCTGTTGTTTCGGCTGTTCCGCGGTCACAGTGTTGTGCGCGCGCGGAAGACAGATTGGGGCTAAGTGCGGAGAAACGAGTTTACGTGCACCACTACGCGGCAAGAACGAGTCGGTCCCAGCGATGCGGCGGGGCTCCGTCGGGGGGCAGCGAGCGGCCAGACAACCGAGACCCGAGGCTCGTGATGCGCGCCGTTTCTGACGCGCCCGTGCCATGACCCGATCTCGTCAACCGCGCCAATCGCGTGCACGGCTGCGAGTACGCGTGTACATGGCGGCCGAGCGATATCTATAGAATGCCTCGTGCGTCGCCCTCCCTCCGATAGCGCAGGAGAGGTGTGCGTGAAAGCTCCGTAACGCGCCGTTTTGCCGCGGACTCTTTCTTCGACGTACGCGAGCGCACGCGAGCTGAGCAGGGAATGCAGGGTGGAGGCCTCGTGTGGCGCACCGCCGCAGCGGAGGACCGTCAGTGTCCGCTGCTCAGTAATAACGGGTTGAAGCGCCGCGGTCTTGATGAGAAAATGATTTATTTCGCCAACGCTCGATTATAGTGCTCCGAGCCGTCGGGCGGCAGTCGTGTGGGTGCGCTCGCGCGCCTGCTCGGTGTTTGGAACTCGCGGCGTTCGCTTCCTTCAGCTTCTTCTTATTTGGGTTTGTTTTTTTGTTTTTTTTGTCTCCTTTCGTTTAACGAATCGAGTCGCACGGTTTTTTTTGCTTTTATTTTCTGCACCGAGCGCGTGTGTGCACAGCGTGCGGAAGAGAAAAGGCGCGTAAGTCACGACGCGTGCCCGCGTAATTTGCGGCCACAGCGCGCGATGCCTTCGCCGCGGGTCGCTCACGGAATCAGCCGCGCGGCGAATACCGCGACTTGGGCTGCCTGCCCTCGTTCTTCGACGGGCGACGTCAGCCGTGAGCCGTGAGTGATCAGTGGCGGTCACCGCTGTAGATCGCGGCGATTATATCCGGGAATGCAAAGGAGATGCCATGAGTACACGGAAGGCGGCGTCGTTGGGGTTGCAGAGCCCAAAGTTCGCCGATATCCCCACAGGTAAGAGGTATGGACCTTGCGGTTTCAAGCACCGTGCTTCTTGCACTGCGCGTGCAGTACGAAGTTCATCGAAGGTGATTGCAGGATCTAGCTACCATACTTAGAAGTGAGGACCGAGCACGTAGCTATTTGGGAGCGATAGAAGGCCCGGGTCCCCCCAGGATCATACCATGTACCTCCCTCCTCCCTTCCCCCTGTCCCTCCTGACACGAAGCTACATTGAGCACCCCACCCCCCACCCCTCCTCCGGAAAAAAAAATTCTGGCTACGTGCCTGGTGAAAACGCTATGCATGGTTTATAAGTGTTTAACGTTACAAAGCGACTCAGGCTGTGAGGGACACCGCAGTGAAGGGCTCCAGAAATTTCGACCACCTGAGGTTCTTTAACGTGCACTAACATCGTACAGTGCGCGGTCCTCTAAAATTTCGCCTCCATCGAAATTCGACCGCCGCGGCTGGGATCGAACCCGCGTCTGTCGGCTCAGCAGCGGAGCGCCATAACCACTGAGCCACCGCGGCGGCAGTACGCTGTACACTTGAGAAGGGCAAGGCCGTTCATTTTGCACTGAATCCCCTTTGCCTCGCACGCGCCGCGTAGAACTAACTCTAGGATATCGCACATTTATCATCTATATATCACCGCCACATTTCTCAGTCCGTAAACAAGTATAGAGAGGTCACTCGCCAGCTTCATGAGAAGAATTGACGTTTCGTGGGCGCTTCGGCTCTCTTGTTGACTGGGAAGCGACCAACTTGACGCGTCCGGTTTATGGAGCGCTTAGCTTTGTTCTTGATGGCTAAGAATTGATAGGATGTAAGCTACCATCGGTCCTGTTTAATGCGTCATGCGTTGTCTGTGTGATTACTGGACCCATTTTCAGGCGGGCTAATTCATTCCGTACCGTTGTCAATATCTTGGTGTTTTCCTCGCACACTAATAATAATAATAATAATAATAATAATAATAATAATAATAATAATAATAATAATAATAATAATAATAATAATAATAATAATAATAATTGGTTTTTGGGGAAGGAAATGGCGAAGTATCTGTCTCATATATCTTTGGACACCTGATCCGCGCCGTAAGGGAAGGGATAAAGGAGGGAGTGAAAAACGAAAGGAAGGAGAGGTGCCGTAGTGGAGGGCTCCGGAATAATTTCGACCACCTGGGGATCTTTAACGTGCACTGACATCGCACAGCACACGGGCGCCTTAGCGTTTTTCCTCCATAAAAACGCAGCCGCCGCGGTCGGGTTCGAACCCGGGGACTCCGGATCAGTAGTCGAGCGCCCTAACCACTGAGCCACCGCGGCGGGGCGCACACTAATGCCTGTCCAGAAATCTTCCTCCTTCGCCTGCGTATACTGACGTGCACTGACGTACATTCGGTGCAAGAAATCCCGTTGGCAGCGGCAGGAAGCTCGCCTCCAGGGAGCCGGTCTTTCGCAATTACAAGAACAGGCAGAAATTTTTTTTTTGCGAAGAAAGACAGAGGGGTCGGCCAGAGCTATAATCATCTGATCTGCTACCCTGCACTGGGGATGGCACAGTATTCATCTTTTTGTCGCAAACACGACAGGACACAGAAAGAAATAAAGGCGAATCGACTTGAAACCTAAGCATTTACCAAATAGGTAAAGGCTGCGCGTAGACACCAAAGGTAAGCACGACTGGGTTCTGCGTCCAAGAACGAAAGTGAGCCGTCGGTCTCTTCATCTGTGGAGTTAATTGCCGATTCAGTGTCGCTGAGATGTTTCGGAAAAAGACATATGCTTCCAGCCTAGGACACGGAAGCTAATGCTATGGTGGGACTAATAAAAAAAAAAACTGAAAGAATAAAAGCGTCCCGTCCCGTACCGCTCAGCATAACGGGCTAGGACAAGGAAGCTGTCAGTCGCACACTCTAGTGTATTCCTAAGGTATGTGGTGACACGCAAGCTGTCAACAGCATAGCTTAGAAATACACTCGATCGCGACTGGAAGGTGTCCAAAAATTTACTTTTGATAGCCTCTGTCGTAATGTTCACCACTGTTACCGAATCGAAAGTAAGCTGGTAAAAGTTGTTGTTATAAGCAAAAATACGTGTTGCTGAGACGAAAACGCAGAAGTTGGCACAGCTCAACTGCATCGAAAGGCGTCTCACTTTGCCATGAGGAACATTTTGTGAGACGTTGATTGCAAGCTTCACTAGAAAGGTCAACGTTTGCTCTCGTAAACAAGCGAGCATGCATCAAAAGCCACGATCATGTCGGTGCAACAACGGCAGGTTTTGATGATGAAGTCGGACGTGTTCTTGATGTGCGTATCTGTGCGTACTGTGGCAATGCGTAAAGTGGATAGCTAAAAAAATGCGCAGTTGGGCGCTGAGGCATTCCTAGTTTGTGTGCCTCTGGCAGTCTGTACATGGCGGGGCCTGATGCATTGGTGCATAAACTTCATCAACTCCTGATTAAACGGCATACTGCCAGACCATCGACTACATCAGTCCTGAAACGTATACTTGGAGGCAGTGCGCAAATCCGTCCGTTATATTCCGATATTTTTTTACATTATTCTTAATTCCTCCAGCAGCTACCTAGATTAACCCTGGAAAACGACGATCTGCACCGAGTATTCCTTGCGAAATCGCGGCGCCTCAGCGATGGCGCGTCCGGAAGGCCACCTACCGTGTGAACTCCCGCTGACTGACGCCAGTAAGGCTGTTTATACCGCACTCTATAGTTTGTGCCAAACGAAACGGCACCCTTAAATACCTAGAGGCCTCGAAAGTTGATGACAAGGTTCCTCCATACCTGACACAAATTTACAGTTTAAGGGGTGCCATAAGTACTCTGCTACGTGGCTAAGAAACAAACCCCGTTGCCTGGTTACTTTCGGAACATGCAATACGTGAAACATACGGAGTTGTATCGCGCTTCTCACAAATGCACAATCCAATGCTGCGAAAGCAAGAATGTTCCTTCATGACATGCGAATGTGATGTAGTTAGGCATAAATAATATAGTTTCCTCTAGCACGGCAAATAGAAGCGGGCTTTGCTATATACACGCTCGCGCGCACACGTATCGAGCTTGGCAAAGCCAAACTCAGAACACTAGATGGAGAGGGGACTATAGGTCGCTCCGCTCGCGCGGTAAAAAAAAAAAAGATAATGCAAAGGCAGTTATTTTATGATTAAAGGAAAAGCGCAGTAACTTTAACACTCTTAATGGGCACGTGAACAGTTCCGCAAGGCTAATCATGAGGGACTGAAAGTAGGCCGGAAAAGCAAGGAGACACTTAAGCTCGCCGTAAGGGTATGACGCGATACATTTAATGGTTTATTGTCCAGATATGTGGAATTGATTATTCTCAACTTTATGTTCATAGATCCCTGCCAGTCATCACACCACTCCTGGCGCAGTGCTGCAGCAGTTAAGCGATGCGCCACAGTCCTGCGATGGCAGGTACTGCCACCGGTGGGGCTTGTGGGACCCAGGTTGCTTGTCCCCAGCAGGCTCTCGCGTCCAGTCAATAATTCAACTGCCACCTGCCACGGCGGTCAGTTTGATCATAATCAGGTGGGCATGTCGTGATGATTCCACAAGGTCACGTGACCTATAGGGGGCCCGCCTTGGCTGCTTGCTTATCCGGGGATTTTTCGCTCTCAGCGCCGACGGCGACGAATTTTCTGCAGAAAGGGAGCCTTAACGCTGTCGCGTTAAAACAAGGTGCCGTATAGGGAAAGGCTTCGCAGTAATTTCGATTAGCTCAGACTCTTTAACGTGCTGACATCGCCTCCAATGAATTGCGGCCACAGTGGTTGGAAGGCGATGCCACGGCCTCGTGCTCACTAGCCGAACGTCATAACTAACGAGTGCCAGCGGCAATGATTCTCAATTTCTTGCAACATTACCCTTAGACTGTGCACGAAACTCGCTTTCTGTATAGTCGAACACGCTTGTCGTGCTGCACTATGGAGTGCATGGGGCTTCTTGAAATTGATACACTTCCAGCACTCATATTTTCCGAAAGCAAAAATTAGGAAAACGAATTTCTTCTAAGTTACCGTGCCTGAAAGGCGTTCCTCTGCGACGAACTGCGGAATGGGAGGTTGGAGAAAATTAGTCTCTGCGCTGGCTTACATCATCTGGACACAATAGCGAGAGTGACTACACACGAGTTGGAGGATGCATTCTGCGTACATCAGTTTGGAATGTGGGCGTTGCAGAACCCGCAGGAAGGATAAGTCTGATACTTGTGAACATCTCTGGATTAGACGGCAACTAACTCACAGAGTTTAACCGATGGTCCCCTAGGAAAGGAGTGCAACAGTTTGACCCCGAGAGCAGCCACTTAAAGAAAAAATGCAAACTAAACCTGCATTCCGGATAATTTGTAGCGGGATAGTTTCCGGCAGCGTCGATCATACATATTACAGCAATGGAAACAGAAAAAAAAGCACGCATGAAATACACGCGGACTCGAACCCACGACCTTTAGAACGGGAACCGAGCGCGGATATGACTAGGCTACCACAGCTTTTTTTCTTGATTGACCGGGCCACCACACCTTTTTTTTTTCTCTATTATACCGGGCCACCACAGCAGACGGCCGAGAGCAGGAAATAACAGCCTTATAGATAGGCAGCACACAGATTGCTTGGGTTAGCTCGCAGTTTTCTCGAACTTATTGCTGTTTAGAGAAACCCATAGTGATTTTG
Source organism: Amblyomma americanum (assembly GCF_052857255.1). NCBI lineage: Eukaryota > Metazoa > Arthropoda > Arachnida > Ixodida > Ixodidae > Amblyomma > Amblyomma americanum. The sequence goes on from NC_135497.1 coordinate 215,884,259, forward strand.
CCGTCCTGTGCTTTTGCAACAAGCTGCGGTAATCCTTAAAACATACGCACAGTGGCCTAAATCGCGTTTTTGGACAAAAAAGAAGTGGCGAACCGTATATGTTTTACGCTCGGCACTCCGTAACCCCAAATCGTTGTACTTTTCTTTGTTTTGTAAGCATAAAGTGGTTTTATTTGTATCAGCTAGTAGCTGCCCATTTTACGGCCTGCTGAAAACATATATCGAAGCCCCTGTTTCATTTATTTATTTTTTGTAGGGGGGGGGGGGGGGGGGGCAGCGGCGTCGGGGAAGTGACGGTTTGCCACTCATCGTTTCGGTAAGTGCCGCCGATGCTTGCACAACCGATCACATAAACTTGTAAACAAACGGCAACGAATTTAAATTACATACACCTGCTTAACGCTAACTCTTACAACTCACATTCGACACATATTGAAGAGCGTAGCACATGTTTATGCACTTTCCCATCTGCCGATCACTTCGGTTCCGCGAAGCATTTTTCTCGTGCAGAAGAGTCTATCCGCTGCACGGGCAGCGGCGGTGCTCTCAGTGGTCTTATGCAACAACCTGCGCTTTGGGAAATCGAGTACCATATACTACTGTCGAGGTCTTCTGGCGCGATTATCGTGTGCTGCTATGCTGCGATTCGTCCTTCAGTTAGTCGCTTTCTCATCGGTTAGTCTGTAGAACTTGCGCACGCTCACATCTATGGCAAGAGGCGTGCCGTGTGCATACTTATGGACTAACGGCAGGTATTGAGGACCATAGTTGTCTTTGCTCTGCACTAGGAAGGTTTTTTTTTCCCTAGTAGATGACAGGCACTGCCATGATTTGATGATAAATGTTGCAATATGATCTCACTTATGTTAATCTGGAAAGCATTCCATGCCTTCCTAACGCGCTTAAAGGAAGCCGTGCATTCCCAAGCGAAAAAAGACGCGCGCTTTCTGCGACAGCGCGTGGATTACGGTCTTGCTTTGAGCTTCTTCCGCGAGTTATCGGTCGCTTTTGCTGTTTTTCCGATGAATGGAATAATTCAGTCTGTCGAAAAATATACGCGTTTATGTCGGGTAAACGTTCACACATGCCACCTAATACATTCAGTATCTGCTAGGTGGGTACATTGGACTGTGTTCTTAAAAAGCGGCCTTGGGGACAAACAAATTAACTTCGAACGGAGCCGCGAGGCACGGTTACATGGGAAAAGGTCCCCGCGGCTCGACGAAGACGCTGCTCATACAGGCGCACCGAAACCGCGCGATGCGATAACGAGACGGGCGCCGTGTGCGATCCTATACGTTGCGGCGAAGTCGGCATCGTGAGGGCGAAACGCGGAGCAGCCAGCTCACCAAGAGACCGCTCACGCCTGCACATATACATACCCACTAATTCTTGAAAAACGTATTTTTAAACCGGAAAGAGTTTATGAGCACATGTTTTTTTTTTCATATATTGCAAGGCTTGATTACAGCAATCATTATATCTGCAGATCTCCCGTCGGCAGGCTTGCATTTTTTTTTTCCCCTACTAACGTTTTTGTTATCGTCGAAAGCGTTCCCCGTTGATTTTTTTTATGGCAGTCTTAACTGCTCGGTACGAGCGAGGGAAAAACTTTAAACTAATGATTTTGCTGCACATCGGAAGAACGGACCATTTCCTTCAATATTTCCATAAGAGTATCTTATAGTTCTCTAATATTCATAATTTTTATCCGGAAATGTTGGACGTGAGTAGTGGGACGCGCAGACACCGAGCTCAAAGCCCGTGGCGGCTCGGAGCCTCGCTCAAAGAGGCCGGGACATTGTTCAGCTGAAAAGGAAAAACAATAAGATGGGGCTCCGAAACTAAAGCAGAACCGTATAATCGATGCGGTCGCTGTCTGCGCTTGTGGAAGTAAAGCGCAAACGTGATCTTCGCGTATCGCGTTCTCCACTGACATGCAGGGCGCACGTCTCTTCATCCATGCAGACTGACGCAGAGTAAAGACGCTGCTTTGTTTTGTTTTGTTTTTTACGTCCAATTACGCGAACCAAGCGCTTTCCGTTAGCCTTATGGCATGCATGGCGGCTAAAGCGAATCGTTGTTTACATAAAACGCGCGCACGCATCAAGTCGTTCCTGTTACATGCCTCTTACGCACGCCAAACGTGCGTGAAAACAAACGTAGCGACCGCCTGGCCAAGATGTTCATTTGACAGACGAACCAACTAGAAGAAAGCAGACGGACAGGAGCGAGGGATAAACGACCGCGTGCGAAAGAGATGAAGATCGCGGCATTTGCAACGCGGAACACATCAGTCCATAGCGGCCGCGCTGTCCGTTTCTCATCGCGCGGAGTTCCTTGACCTCATAAGCTCTCGTCACCGGCGTAAAGCGCACGGGGCGACGTCGCTGTCTTTCCGACTCACGTATGCGGAGGAGCATCTCGAGCGTTAACCGCTCCGGTGAGCCGGTCCCGCATGCGCGCGCGGGGCTCGAGACAGCTTCGTTCCTCGCGTCATCGCGTGCAGAACACGCGCGCCCGGACGCCATCGACGCCGTACTCCGCAGCGGCGGCAGGGGCGTCTCCGTTCGGCCCGAAGCCATTAGCAGCGGGAGATCATGGCATGAAGAGCGCGCGAACAACTTTCCGCTGTCAGCCCGCGCGCGGGGAATACGAACTGGTGAATGCGGTCTCGGCGCTTTGCATATATATTGAAGGGGTGGAAATGTAGGCGTTGGCCGGTCGCTCGCGCGCTTTGCTTTGCGAAGCGGCGGCGGGGGGTGGCGCGTGAACCGACTGCCTGAGCGAAAGCTGCGCTGCGTGCTGTATGCCCGCCCGTGGTCGCGCTGGACTTGCGCGCTCATATTTACGCGGCCAGTGGCAGCGCGTGCGTTTGCCGGTGGCGTCTGTCGACTCGTCGACCGCTGGGTGGGTCGCCGCGGCGGTGGCTGCGAAGCTGTGACTCAATCAACGAATCTGTGCCCTGTGGGAATGGGAACGCGCGCCCCCCGCGCTGTAGCTGAGCCAGAAGTCACTCGGAGACCGTCTCCAGACGTCACCCGCACAGACTCACGAGCTGAAGAACTGCGAATCCAGAGGGAGCGGTAGCTTCAAATACGCTTACAAACGATACTTCACCAGAGTGTGCTGAGGTCAGTTTGTTATGAAAGGAACGACTCGGGCACGTTGGCACCGAACTCAAGCTGCTCACGCGTACGTAACATGGAAATCGTGGTAATAAGGTGTTATTCTTTCCACTTTATGCCAAACCGTGGTCTGTGTAGACCAAAGCAAAGCGTTTTCGACAGGCTTAAAACTTCCATCTCTTTTAGTTGCAGATATGTTTTCTAAACTATCCAGATGAAACCAACTGTCTAAAGAAACCTGATAAAATGTATGTGTGCCCAATTGTTGAGCAATGTAAGGCAAGACAGATTTCAAAGACTACGCTTTGTTACACCGCATCAGGGGCACAGTGAGTGCCCCACAATGTTCCTGCTCCACAATCACTCGCACGCCATACTGGGTGCTCGACGACGGTCTTGTATAACGATAACAGTCCCTATAAAAAAAAAACTGTAATGCCGAAGGTTAGAGGAATATACTCGAAATTACTGAGATGGTTACCTAGAAATTAGCAGCGTGCGTGTTGCAAGTAAAGACACCTGCATGCATAACCCCTATCTATTACTGGAATTCAAATGTTGCCTGCACAAGCCCCGCCTCTGTTCTGCCTCCATGATATCCGAAGCGACGACCACCGGTTCCTGCACACGTTTTCAGAGATTTTGCACTTCCAATGTTGCGCACTTTGATCCTAGAAACCTGCCTTAAAAAAGCTCAATTATGGCACCATGTCAGGTGTGGTAAGCTATGATGAAGACTTGTTAGGTATGCCTCTTGTGAAAGTTTCCGGGCCGATTGCACCTAGGGCCGGAGCGCAATCGTTGGCAGAAAAATTAGCGAGTGACGGCCTCGTGTTTTGTGTACTGTCGAGCGCGCCTTGGCCCGGAAACTCTTGCAGCAGATGGTACTATCGAGGATAAAAGTGCCCAGGACACGTAAACAGCATCCAAAGCGTATAGCTCTGGTATCAACCGATGGTTGCAAACCATACTTCTGGAGGCGAAATTCATTCTTGGGTTCTTTGATGTGTGCTAGTGATATCAGCCGAACATTGGCACACTTCGCACCTAGAAGCCAAGATCGTCAGTCACACGTGCTGGAGACTTTTGTCCCTGATAGTGCATGCAACAGCAGAACATGTTTCTCCTGTTCCACATTTTTCTACCGCAACGTTTCTCTTTGCATCGGGTTTCAGAGGATTTCGTAGGCGCATTCCGAGTTCCATGCCGCCACTTTGTGTACAGCCAAAGTGCTGCTGCAGCAAGTTTCGCAGTAGCTGTCCGCAGCAAGTTGTACATTTATATTCATGACTGCACTCCCTCCAGGACCATCAACGTTTCCTTTAGACTAACAAAATATGGTAAAAACGAAAATGAGTAGCATAAGCAGCGTTCAAACGTACGCGGGGGCCCCTATTCAGGACATTGCATGCGAAAGTAAAATAATTATGGGGCCGCTTAAGTCAAATTAAGAGGACACTTCGATAGCGACGTGTTATGGATCCATTGCGCGCGGATTGAAGTTGATGAAGACATACACAGCACAGCGCGAGAGATTAGCAGTTACATAAGTGGGAAGTTCGGCTGCCGCGATTGCATAGGTTTAATGCTGGAGCCACCGAAGCTGGTCTGTTCGCACCATCGCGGGCACGAATCCCGCTCGCGGCTATAAAGCGTTTTATTTATTTATTTATTTATTTATTTATTTATTTATTTATTTATTTATTTATTTATTTATTTATTTATTACGCCACCAGTCACCTGACAATCGGACGCCCCCTGCTGCATTTGCCCTTTCCGTATAGCGATGTCGATATTGTCGCAGCCTCCCAGATCCTCCAGTGTGATGGATTTTCAGATTTTCCGGGGCATAGTTATTGATCCACGGAGGTCGAGTGACACCTGTGACGTCATCACTGTCTTAACCAATCAGGGAATTCCCTGACATCTGGCTGGTTTTGCTGTGACGACAGCTCTAACGCTATCGCAGTAATACTTGCATCATAACGGCAGAGGGGACCTTAGTGCCGCTGCGACAACGAGAAACGCCATAAACGTAGAGAAAACCGCCTCCCTTCCACGGGAAACCTTCTCCCAGACCCACCTTGAATACGTGACCTCAGACGGGCCATTATCATTGGGGCAGCATTCTCAACAGGACGTGACCGCAGATTAGGATCCCATTCATTGGTCGGAGTAGATATCGCTTAGTTCTCAGTCGATGGATGCACGCATATACCACAACAACTGTGGCGTAATGAAGCTATGCTCGCGCAAAAGCGCGCAACAGAATTGGTCGTCGGCGCCATCGTCAAAGGCCTCCATCACCTGAAACTGCGCACCGACCGGCAACACCTGCTTCGACGCATGCGGCGAACGGCTGCAAGCATGCGTCACACAGATGTAGAGAGCGCGCTCTTTCCCCAGCAGTGTAGACGCAACGCCACGCAGTTTGTCTTATGTGCTTACGCCGCTGTTATGCCGCTGAATCGAGCCAGAAAATCTTCGTGCCGACTGCGTGAAACCGCTTTGTTTCTTCTTTCATCGGTGCTTTCTGCCTTAAAAGAGGTCAGCGCGATACGGCAGTAGAACCACCTATTTTCGGCCGAGCCGCTTACACGCGCTTACACACGCGAGGAGCGAGCCTCAGCACAAGGGGCACAAGGGCAGCAATATCGAATCGCCCTTGTTTAATGGGCGACAGCTTGAGTAGTGGTCGTTGATAGAGAGCACGGCACACAGATCGGGAGATAGAAGTCAGCGTCGGAGGGAAAGCCGCGGAGGCGAACGGATCAGCAGCGCCAGGGCCCTGTCACTCGCGAATCGGTGTCGATGGCAGGCGCGTGAGCTCGCGGCCGCGCAGGAGGTTGTTTTCAACGAAGGAAACTCGGCGTCAGCGACGCGCTATCGCGCCGCTCGCCCAAGCGAGCACGTTTCAGCCGCGCGTCTGTGAGTTTGATAGCGCGGTCGGAGTGGCCGCCCGGGTATACCGTATCCCATCTCCACGCGACAAGCAAGAAAGCGAAGTTTTAAACATAGCTTTGCCGCATCAAAAAAATGTTCTACATCTGGGCGATGACGTTGGTTCTCAAATTGCGTGCTCACCGCTTTCAGTTCATGTCCATTCGAGCTGGTGCCTAGGAAAAGGCCGATCGTCGATATATTCTTGTGACGCCCGTGACAGCACCTCCGCGATTGTTAGGGGAATCTTGGTACCTTCAGGGACGGAGCAAGGGGCTAATTTGCTCCGAGGAAATGGTGTGAAGTTCTGTGCCATCACGTTAATAATTCTGTCCAAGTCACTGTCCAAATATGGGTCGCAGTCTAAACTTTTTTTTTCGCGTTAACCTCAATCATGCGCATTTAATACGGCAAACGTTAACGAACCCCGAGCTCCTAAAGCGCAGCTGCATTGCTGCGATCAGTTCATTAGAGGTCGGCCACGGTTCTCCCACCGTTGTTCGCGTGATCTGGGTCAATCAAAGAAGCACAGAAAGCTTGCATAGGGATTATTACACATGACACCAAGTAGTTTCCTGTGTCCGCCTCACTTTCGATTATGGCATCAAGGGTTTTTGTGGCGCATCCCGTTTCTGGCCACGACACTCTCCGGCGTGACTATGCGGCCAGGCCCGAGGTGAAGGAAAAACTCCGGGACTCTTTGCGGTCATCGCTGCAAATAAGCCGGGCAGCAAGTAGGGCGTTCAGTTATTGGTGGCGCCCTGCAGCTTTGCTTTCTGAAGGTCGGGGCAGTTCCAGATGCGTGCAAATTAAGCAGGCGAGCGGCGCGACAGTTGGCTGACCTTCGCGCTTTGAACCAGCCAGAACGGTGGATTTCGATACACGGGCCTGGTGCAGAGCTTTCGCAACTGCTACGATGGCAGAACTCCGGCGCTCAGCAGCCGAGCGTCGTAGCCACTGAGCAATACCAGTAGGTGGTTAAGAATACGCTATAAATATGGGTGCAAGCCTATCGAGAGACGCGCTATACAATAATGTTCTCCCTCTTTCTGTTTTATTTTTCCTGCCATGTTGAAAGAGGAATAGAAATGCATAAAGACCTCCATCCATATACGAGCTTCCTTCTGGAGGGAAAACGTATTATTTAACGTGAAAAGGGCACAGTTGGGGGGGGGGGGGGGGGGGAGGTGCAGCAAGCGCAGAGCCCTTTTTGACGCGTCATCGCTCCTTGCTCTCTTCGCACGTCGCTATGTTTGG